>NC_134501.1:35455321-35470480 GCF_040206685.1 Ascaphus truei | reverse complement strand
GGTCTTGACTGGTAACCAGCTCCTGTTGTAGACAGCAGTTCAGCAGGGCTCACAGTACACGCAGTGTCCTCAGATAGGGCAGTCTTTGCAGCAACACAAACCGTTTGGTTAACTAGCATCTGCAACAGTTGATCTGTGCAGAGAAGCTGCGAGGGGGAGGAGAGCTCAGGGGATGTCAGCTGACAGATCAACTGTTGCAGATGCTAGTTAACCAAACGGTTTGTGTTGCTGCAAAGACTGCCCTATCTGAGGACACTGCGTGTACTGTGAGCCCTGCTGAACTGCTGTCTACAACAGGAGCTGGTTACCAGTCAAGACCCAGTCTGGGTGCAAGTGATCGTGACGGCAGGAGTGGTGTGTTTGCACACTGAAGACTTCCTCACTGTCGTCCCGAGTGGTGTATGGGTAACATTAACCCTCCAATGCTTGTTTTTTTCACTTAAATGTACGCTTAATACTCACCTTTATTTGCAACACATTATACATTTTTAATGCAACTATGAGCGTTGTGCGCTGTGTCTTTTCTTTATTCTGTCTCCAATAGGGGTTATTTGAGCTATCCCCTGTGTCGCAGCTGCAGACGCTCCTTCCAATTTTACAAGGTCACAATATTTACTTTAGTATATCACTTTATCACGTATTTATTGTTTGTTGTTGCGCACTTTATATTCACTTTTGTTCACTTATCAGTGGGCATATGTATTGTCATAATTTATGTATGGGCATTTCCCCCCCTCCTCCGTGCGTCCGTCCCCCTGCTGGTTCGGCTGGTGGCCCCCCCCGTTCCCGTGACTCTCCCCCCCCCCGCTCCCTGTGACTCGTGGCTCGCGCTCCCCCCCCCCCGGCGCCCGCTTGGTCCCCCAATGTGCCGTCCTGCTGAGTGAGGCGTGCAGGCGGCGGTAGGAAGCGCCCTGTGTGGGCCTGAGACTCGCGCTCCCCCCCCCCCCCCCGTCGCCCGCTCATGTGGCGTCCGGCTGAGCGGCGGTAGGAAGCGCCCTGTGTGGGCCTGAGGCGGCATGCGCAGTGGGCCTGAGGCAGAGGCGGGATGTGCAGTGGGCCTGAGGCTGAGGCAGGACGCGCAGTGGGCCTGAGGCTGAGGCGGGACGCACAGTGACTTACCTGAGCGGGTGGTAGCGCCGGGGAGGTAAGGGAGCGGCTGGGGTAGGAGGGCCGCGCTTCCCGTCCGGAGCCAGTGCAGGGCGGCGCACGTGATGGGGGGGGGGGGGGGCGGACAGAGGGGGTGTGTGTGTGTGTATAGAGCTGCTGTGTTGTGTGTGTGTGTGTGTGTGTGTGTGTGTGTATAGAGCTGCTGTGTTGTGTGTTGTGTGTGTGTGTGTGTGTATAGAGCTGCTGTGTTGTGTGTGTGTGTATAGAGCTGCTGTGTTGTGTGTGTGTGTGTGTGTGTGTGTGTGTGTGTGTGTGGCCCGTCACTCCGCCTCAGGCCAATGAGAGGTGTGCGGGGGCGGGCGGCCCAAGGGACCAATGAAATTTCCCCTAGGGACACCGGACAGGCAGGCAGGCAGGCATACAGTGCTTTCACTAATATAGTATAAGAATATATATAAAATACTGTTTTTACTACAAAAAAAAAGTTGAATTTTTTAAAATGTTTCATGCCATTGGTATGGTGTGAGCTATCATGCCCAGGGTAAGGCCAGAAGTGTCAAGCGGACACCAACAGTCACTACCGAGTAAGTATTTACAGTATGTTTTCTTTACTGTACAGTACAGATTAAATGCATGTTTTTAACATTTGATCAAGATTACATTCTTATAATCAATTAATTTTAAGACACCCATTGTATTTCAAAGTGAGTTGCACCTTCACCCTTCCTTAATTATCACTCACTTCATTATGACTCACTCACTCACCACCCCCCAATGCAGTATACAGTATACTGATTACTGTAAACAGTATGACACACACAATTGTACATGTAATATTATATTATAATGTTACAGTATATTTATATAGCTGTATATTTATATAACTATATTATAATTTATATAGCTGTATATTTATATAACTATTATATATATTATAATTTATATTGCTGTATATTTATTATAACTATATTATAGCTGTATATTTATTATATAACTATATTATATATATATATCTATTATTTATATAGCTATATAACTATATTATATATCTATTATAATTTATATAACTGTATATTTAGCCATACTGTATGCCTGAGCATAAATGATGGAGCATCACAGATGAATATAGCTGCCAGTAATCCGATATGTACTTGTGGCCTACTGTAACTAATTGTTGTTTTTCTTTTACACTGTAGGGGGACAACTCTTCTGGTTGACCAAATAAGTGAAGAGAAGGAGAGGTGTGCCACAAGGGTCAAGGACACTCTACAGCAAAATCACAATATAACCGCATCTCAGAGCAGCATCAAAGTGATGAGAAAAAGATTGAGATGGAAATATGGACGTGTGAGGTTAGTACTGGACAGTGCCGTAGGTGAAAGTGTGGTTTAAGTAACTGTACAGTACCTCTAAAATTATTCCTTGTCATTACAGAGCGTATCCTATGATAAAGGACGCCAACAAGATCAAAAGAGTAGACCAGGCACGGCATGGATCGAAAGTGGCGAAACTTTTCAGGATTGCATCTTTACTGACGAGTCAACTGTATCGCTTGAGAGATTTGCCACCTTTGCATTACACAAAAAAGAACGCTTATCTATGAAGCCGCGTCCAAAACACCCAGTGAAGCTGCATGTGTGGGGTGCCATCTCTAGACGTGGACCAGGATGCATCATCATCTTTGACGGTAAAATAATGCACAAAGTCACATGCTGTGGCCTTATGCACTGTACTGTACAAGTGTGCAGTATTTGGAGCACTTTTCTTTTCTTGTTACAGGAATCGTAAATAAAGCATTTTCCCAAGAGGAAATAGTGCCGGAGATTGTGGAATACATTACACGTGAATTCCCAGATGGTCACCGGTTCTACCAGGACAATGATCCAAAAAACACACCGCGTCTACTGCGCATATTCTTGCCTGCGGTATCAACTGGGTTAAGATGCCAGCGGAGTAAGCACGGTAACAGTTTCTCATTTGTTTACACTGTTTATCTCTGTGTATCTCTTTTTAACTAATTCTCCTTCTTTCCCCCCTCCAATTCCAGATCGCCAGATTTCAATCCTATCGAAATGGTATGGCATCAGCTCAAGGATCCTATCAGATAAGTGGTGAAACGGTTAAAAAAGGATGAATTGGCGGATGGCATAATGAGTTTTTGGAACAACGTACTCACAGTAGAAAGATGTAATAAATATATAGATCATATTGCGACCGTGTTGCCCATTGTGATAGAGCGTAATGGACAGGCATCAGGAAAGGAGTAAAGTACAGTACTGTAGTATGGTAAGTACAGGTACACCAAGTATGATACAGGTAAGTATGGCACAGATGGTTTTATATGCACTTTACTGCACTCATTTTTTATTCTCAGAGCTGCTGCACTAAAAATCTTGTTATAAAGTAGTTATACAGTAGTATAGAGTTCCAGTATACAGTATAGTCTGACAGTAGTAACTGCATAGTCCAATATGCAGTAGTAATACTGTACACAACGCCATTAAATGCACTTAACTGCACACATTTTTTTCTTTTCAGACAGAGCTGCACTAAAAAGAAGGGTGGGGAGAGGGGGGTTATCATGAGTAAAATGAGTAAAATGAGTGAACTGAGTGTATAGTGTAGCTACAGTAATAATTTACACAACCCCCCTCTCTCAATGAACTACAGAATGCAATGCGTCCATGATGAAGAAGATAAAGACTGTAAATGTGTATTATTCATGATTATTTGCATTTTTCATTTTTCATGATTATCCTGATTAAAAATTTTTTTTTTATGTGAATAAGCATTTCTATTCACGTTGGTTTGTTTGCAAGGAAGGCTTTGTGTGTCCAGTGATGCTGGAGTGATGAAAGGTGCTACCGTTAGCACTGGCTCTAAAATTACAAGTGACAGAAGAACTACAGTACAAAGAAGATAAAGACTGTAAATTTGTCTTATTCCTGATTATTTGCATTTTCATTTTTCCATGATTATCCTGATAAAATATAAAAAATTCTTTTAAATTCACGAGAATCATTGAAACACCCCCACCCCCCACAGAAAAAGAAAGAATAGTAAACATTGTTAACTTATCAAAAACATGATTTGGATTATGGTTTATTTCAATTAGTCCTTAAAAAAGGGTTTATTTTATTTTGAACTTGCAATTCAGTTTGAATGTGTGGGGATTCTCCATGAAGTGCTTATCACAGGTGAATTGCTTTGGGTAAAGTTTGGCTTTGTGTGTGGATAAGCATTTCTATTCACGTTGGTTTGTTTGGAAGGCTTTGTGTGTGAAGTGGTGGTGGTGGTGGGTGGGGGGGTTGAAAGTGCTACAGTAGTTACCATTGGCTACCAAACTTGAAATACTCTTGGTATGTGCGTGGAGGAGTCATTCGAGAAGGGATTATCACACTTGCGCATGCGTTAAGCCTCATTAACCTCAAGAAGATTAAACTAAGCCACCAATTACAAATGAATGGTTTGGGAGAGGTGTCGATAAGAAGCAGAAATACTTTAGCCTTGTGTGTGGGGGGGGGGGGGGGGAGGAGAGCACTGTATGCTGGATTATTAATTCAAATAAATATTTTCAACAGGTAATCATGTTTTGAGCCCCACACCCCCAAATAAAAATCACAGTAAGCCACCCACCTCATAAAGTACGTACATGACTAGTGTAGAATTAAAAATCTACAGTATTGATTGATTCTCAGAATATCAAGAATTGTTATGCAAGCCCATGTCGAGAAACGAAAAAGTTTTTTTTTCAGACTTGAAATTCAAATTGAATGAGAAGTCATACACGCATGCGCCTAAATGTGATGAAACGCATATGCGTTTCAACAAGGTTCCAATGAGACATGTCATCATAATGTTTTGAACCCCACACCCCCAAATAAAATCATAGTATGCCACTACTAGTGTAGAATTAAAAAGCTACAGTAGTGATTGATTCTCAGAATATCAAAAATTGTTACGCAAGTCCATGTCGAGAAACGAAAAAAGGGATTTTTTTTTTCAGACTTGAAATTCAAATTGAATGAGAAGTCATACACGCATGTGCATTAAATCAAAACAGTATTAAAACAATACATATATAATACTGTACATATACTGTAGAATAAATACATACTGTATAGAATAAAAGATTATAACTTTTTATTTTGGGGGTTTCTTATGAGTCACAGTATGCCACCCACCTCATACAGTACGTACATGACTAGTGTAGAATTAAAAAGCTACAGTAGTGATTGAATCTCAGAATAGCCAAAATTGTTATACAAGCCCAAGTCGAGAAACGAAAAAAAAGTGTTTTTTTTCAGACTTGAAATTCAAATTGAATGATTGGTCATACACGCATGTGCATAAATGTGATAACACGCATATGCGTTTCAACAAGGTTCCTATCAGACATACACGCATGCGCATAAATGTGATAACACGCATATGTGTTTCAACAAGGTTCCAATGAGACATACACGCATGCGCATAAAATAAAAACAGTAGGAAAAGAGCAAGCCTAGCAATAGTATTGATTAATAAATAATACATATAGAAATGTGATGACAGTATGCGTTTCAACAAGGTTCCAATCCGCATGAGCGGAAAAAATATTTTATATTCGGAAGACACAACGTTATATTTTTGTAATACTGTACTTCTTTTCCCTTTCGTATCCTGTACACAGTACAGTATGTGTCCTCATATTTTTTATGTGTATGGCTAAGGAGCCTCAGACTACTGTATACAGAATGGACTCGTAACGTTAATCTCTGCTTCAAATATAAATCTTCAAATTACAATTTAATTACTGACTTGCAGCACTGTACGGCTGTACTGTGTAGTGCAGGTTGAATTGCTATTAGACTTTCAAGACAACAGCTCGCGATCGCCCACTTGAGTTTCTAGACGTATTGCAGACAACGCTAAAATGCAATTTTCAGCATCCAATAAATGGATTCTGCGTGTTGGATCTCTACAGATCCGGTCCTTTTCTAGGGCAAGCAAAACACTTCTCCCGGGAGCACATATAACGCAATGGATATGGGATGCTTTCAAATAGTATAGCATACGAGCTCGGAGCTGAACTACGGGCTCGTAGTTGAATTCCCACAACTAAATTTTAATGGTTCACAAGCAGGTTTTATACATAAGGCAGGGACAAAAATACAGTTGTCATCTGTTACAAATATGGGTACACATCTAAATTTACATGTAACCTCTACATAATGCCTTTTCTGTAGAGCTTAAAACATTTAACTGCTGAGCAAGAGGAATTTACAATGGTGACTTATAAGGCAGCCCTATCCTCTGTAGTCTTGTTTTAACAACATGACAGGCATGAAACAGTTGGTCTAAAAGCTATTTACAATAGCCTCCCGTGAAAATAGCAAGGCCAGCGTCACGGGGGATATCACATCTGGTCATCCCTTGATTATAAGATTGCATCATTGGGACTTGAACTTTTTCATCTAGATACCCAGGACTAATACCTAATTGGACACATTAGGCGCCGGTATCACTTTCTTTTTTGTCTCTGTTATCTCTGATTGTACTATCAGTGTTCCACCAGGCTGCCTCAGACCCCATAGGGGTTGCTCTTAATTAGAGTTTATTCATCATCAATACCTCATTAGCGCTATTCTACATCACCCCTTTTTTTCTTCTATGGTTAGCTCCAGTGTTACCACTAGTTCAGGATATGATGGTTAGTCTAGCTAAAGCAAGTTAAAACCCTTTTCTTTATTGTGCAATTTTTTTTAAATAGTTACATATTTACATAGTAGATGAGGTTGAAAAAAGACGTACGTCCATCAAGTTCAACCTATGCTAAATTTAGACAACATATACTTTATCCTATATCTATACTTACTTATTGATCCAGAGGAAGGCAAACAAAAAGCCCCAGAGTCATATCATCCAATGATATCTCATAAAGGGAAAAATAAATTCCTTCTTGACTCCAAGAATGGCAATCGGATTAATCCCTGGATCAACATCCTTCCCATGTATACTTATTTGGTATATCCCTGTATACCTTTCCTATCTAAAAATATGTCCAACCTTTTTTGAACAAATCTATTGTATCTGCTATCACAGTCTCCATGGGTAATGAATAACACATTTTAACTATCCTTACTGTAAAGAACCCTTTCCTTTGTTTCTGGTGAAATCTCCTTTCCTCCAACCTTAAGGGATGGCCCGAGTCCTTTGTACTGCCCGTGGGATGAATAGTTCTTTTGAAAGCTCCTTGTATTGTCCCCGAATATATTTGTATATAGTTATCATATCCCCTCTTAGACGCCTCTTTTCTAATGTAAATAAATCTAGCATCTCCTAATAAGTTAGATTGTCCATCCCTTTTATTAATTTGGTGGCTCTTCTCTGCACTCTCTCTAGTTCCATAATGTCTTTTCTTAGGATTGGTGCCCAAAATTGTACTCCATATTCAAGGTGTGGTCTTACTAATGTTTTGTAAAGGGGCATAATTATGTTTACTTCCCTTCCATCCATTGCCCGTTTGATGCAAGATAAGATCTTGTTTGCCTTTGCAGCTACTGCATGACTTTGGGCACTATTGCTAAGCCTGCTGTCTACAAGCACTCCTAAATCCTTCTACATCAAGGATTCCCCCAATATATCTCCATTTAATTTGTATGTCGCCTTTTTATTCTTGCATCCCAAATGCATAACCTTACATTTATCTGTATTAAACCTCATCTGTCATTTACCTGCCCACGTTTCCAGTCTCTCCAAGTCCTTCTGAAGAGAAATTACATCCTGCTCTGATTCTATTACCTTACACAATTTAGTATCATCAGCAAAGATGGAGACTTTGCTCTCGATCCCAACCTCAAGGTCATTAATAAACAAGTTAAAAAGCAGGGGTCCCAGTACCGATACCCGAGGTACTCCACTCACGACTTTAGCCCAACCTGAAAAAGTTCCATTTATGACAACCCTCTGTTGTCTGTCCTTTAACCAGTTTTCAATCCAGGTGCATATATTATTACTGAGTCCAATTTTCTTTATTTTGTACACCAACCTCTTGTGTGAAACCGTATCAAAAGCCTTTGCAAAATCTAAGTAGACCACATCAACTGCATTACCCTGGTCTAAATTCCTACTTACCTCCTCAAAGAAACAAATAAGCTTAGTTTGGCATGATCTATCCTTAATAAATCCGTGCTGACTATTACTAATAATTTTGTTTTCCATTAGGTATTAATGAATATTATCCCATATTAAACCTTCAATGACCTATTATGTAAATAGATATTTTTTATTCTGTTGCTATTTAGTGTTCACTAGTTGCAATCTGGCTCTCTATCACCACCTCATGGTCATTTTGCCTTATTACATATGCCTAAATATGCTTTTAAAATGTTTTTAAATAGCTTTTCACTTTAAAAATAAAAATCTTAATAGTTTTTGAATTGATTATAGTTCATGTGTGTGTTATGTTTTATCTATAAGTAAACACACACATTGGAATTTATTAACATTATCAATATTTTACAATTATGATGTCGTTGATCCCAATAATATAAATTATCTGAAGTCTCTAACAATCCCATAATCCCTGAGGAAGATCGTTATCAGAGTGAAACGCGTAGGATTGCTCTGTACCCCACGACATCCCTCCAGTATGTCCTGTTTCTCCTCGCCCCTGAACCTAGCAGGGCAGAGGCATCCGGGCCCCTGTCGCAAGGCTCCGTCACTGACGAGTGACATCAGGCAAGCTTGGATCGGAGCTCCCGGCGTCTCCTTGCAGACGCAAGTGAGAGGATTCCTTTACCCAGCTGACTTCGGCGGCAGCCAGCTCATATCGGAGCTTATTGGCATCTCTCCACAGAGACGAGAGGGGATCTTCCAGCCGAGCTGCTCCAGATGGAACCTAATCGGGACACTACTTGCAGGACAGCACAGAGAAACTGGAAGGGATCTACCCTGTGGTCATTCTGAGGTTATCATTACCAAAGGCTTCTCAACATTATTTTGTTTGTGAGTTGCATTTTTTCTTTCCAATACAATTTGAGTGTTTACTCCTATTAGATTGTAAACTCTTCGGAGCAGGAACTCCATTTCCTAAATGTTACTTTTATGTCTGAAGCACTTCTTCCCTTTGTGTTATTTGTATTATTTGTTATCTATATGATCGTCACATGTATTACCGCTTTGAAGATCTATGTACATTAATCGCGCTATATAAAGACATACATAGTTACATAGTTACATAGTAGATGAGGTTGAAAAAAGACGTACGTCCATCAAGTTCAACCTATGCTAAATTTAGACAACGGATACTTTATTCTATATCTATACTTATTGATCCAGAGGAAGGCAAACAAAAAACCCCATTAAGGGGAAAAATTAATTCCTTCCTGACTCCAAGAATTGGCAGTCAGATTAATCCCTGGATATACTATTGTGTTTCTTTTTTTTCTATCTTTCCATTGTGAAAGTATATAGGTATATAGCATTTTCTGCATATCAGAAGTGTTTCATTGACCTAGTCTGTTTTTTTCACTTACCTCATGTAAGTGGACTATTAACCTATTCACTGGTTTATTCACACATATTTTGGTACACTTATTTTTATATTCGAGATGTGATTGCGTTTGCACCCTGCTACATTTTTCTCTTCATTTCTCTCAAAACAAGTGGAAACCTTGTCTTTTCTGGGAGCTGCATCACCTTCACTTCTATACATATTTTTTTTATTATTTATTCACTCACCTATTGCATAATTAATTTGCGCTTGTTTCACCCACCAAATTCACTTTATCCCCCTTTGTGTTGGAATTTATATAGGCTTAACTCCTTAGAGAGTAAAACAATCCCGGAGCAGATGTCCAAAGCAAGCATTGCTATTATACACAAGGAAGGGAGAGACCCCCATGAGTTGTGGTAGCTACAGACCCATTTCGCTACTTAATTCAGACCTTAAGATCTATAGCATGATATTGGCAAATAGATTAAACCTGATTCTTCCTGGACTGATTCAAATAGAAGAGGTAGAATTTATCCGTGAATGCCAGGCATCTGATAACACCAGAAAGATTATAAATCTCAAAGAATACATCAATAGTACAACATTTAGAGCCATATTACTGATCCTGGATGCTGAAAAGGCATTCGATAGGATTAAGTAGACCTGGAAGTATTTGGTTTTGAAAGCCCATAACTTAGAGGGATTCAAGCCCTATATCAAAACCCAACCACAACACTCAAAATCTCTGGGGGGATAGAACTCTAATTAGAATTATTTATAGAACAAGACAAGACTGTCCCCTCTCACCTTTGCTGTTTGCTTTTTCAATAAACTACTAGCATCTGCGATTCGTGCAAATTCAAATATAAAGAGAGTTAAGATTGGCAATGAGACATATAAACTTTAACTATTCGCAGACAATATCATACTGACAATGTTAACTCCGCTAACATCTTTTCATAATATTTAGTCCTCCCTATCTGAATTTGGGAATTTATCAGGTTATAAAATAAACACAGATACATCTGAGGTCTTAAACCTAACATTGCCCCAACACGAAATTGAGTTGTTCAAGTTACATTTTGATTATAAATGGAAGAAGACTCACTTCAAATATATAGGTACATACCTGACGAAAGACGTCATTATTTAAGTACAACTGCCTATACTTGTTCTCTCAAATCAAAAGGGATTTGTAAATATGGAATAAGTTTCATGTTTCTTGGCTAGGATAAGCTCGGTTAAAATGAATATTCTTCCAAGATTACTTAATCATTTTTAGACCCTTCCGATTGCAGGCCTACTTGGATATATTAAAGCCTTACAGAATTGAATAATCCAATTAATATGGTATAAAAAAAGTACTATATGAACATACAGTTCAACCAAGACCTATGCCAAACTAGGGGTACTTTACAGGAACAAATCCTCCCTAAGTCTCCTGGTCAGAAAGCGTATCGCACCGCAGATGCTAATGCCAATTATTGACTATGGAGACATAGTATATGGCTCGGCACCTCAAACCCACCTTAGAGTGGGTGGTGTTGAAGGTCTGGCTGCTGCTACTCGACATAGATCTAGGCCAGGGGGTGGCTCAATCACAATGGCTGCAACACCTGTGCTAAAGAAAAGATATCCAAACTTGACACCCTCTACAATTCAATTTGTCGTTTTGTTCTCCAATGCAACTACAATACACATCACTGCGAAATGCTCAAAGAACTAGATTGGTCAACACTAGAGACTAGGCGCAAAGTTCACCTTTCCTGTCTTGCCTTTAAATTCTTCATGGGCAAGCTACAAAGCTACCTGAACAAGCTCCTCACCCCTACCACATGCAGCACTTATCACCTGAGATCAGACTCCAAAAGACTGTTCATGGTCCCAAGGCTCAACAAAGTATCCGGACGTTCCTCCTTCTCCTACCGTGCACCCCAAAACTGGAACAACCTACCAGAGACTCTCACATCCACCACCAGTTTAAGTTCTTTCAAATCTAAGGCTGTCTCACATTTTAACCTGGTCTGTAACTGTTTCATACTCTCATAATATATATTTTCTTTAACTGTGCATGCAATGTCTTGTATATAATGTATACCCTGTTCATTTATGTAACTGTACTTGTAACCATGTATTATTTGTTTTACTCTGTGCCCAGGACATACTTGAAAACGAGAGTTAACTCTCAATGTATTACTTCCTGGTAAAATATTTTATAAATAAATAAAATAAATAAATATGGTACTGAAAGTAGTCAGATTAACCATACTAGCTCCTAAAACTGTAGGGGGTCTGGTAGGTTCAGATGTTTAGAGATCAGCTCCACAAAGATTGTGGTGGGTAGACATAGAGGCCTTGTCCTGCAAATCAATCTCCCTGCCTTCTCCACTTTGGATGGACAAAGATAACAAGATCCCAGTTCACACAGAAGTGATCAAATTCAAGTTAAATATTTGGAACACAGAGAGAGGAACATTTGAGCTGGTTTCCTCCCCTTCCAAATGAATCCCCATATTAAATAAACTGACCCCTACCCCCACAACAGGGTATAATACAAAAACCATATGATATATGGAAAACTACAAATATTTTAGATATTGGCAACCCATTATCCAAAGGAAAACTAATGGTATTTGTGAAGATATGCCTAAAATATTATTTACCAAATTCAGAGATTCGATTACTGCAAATTAGGCATTTTATTCAACACATGGAATCTAACTTTCCGGGCATAACTGTATTCAAAGGATTATGTAGGATCAGGAGATAGCAGAAAGGTGTGATCCTGTACTATATGAGGAAGTGGGTCCTACAGGTACTCTCCTTTAGCAGAACTACATTAAGAAATTGTGTGAGTCTGGCCCACAAGTTGAGACATCGAATGACAACTGGGAAGATCTATGGGACTATGCCTCAAAAACATCTATATGTACTACAACCATGGAGAATATATATAAGATTTTATTTGAATGGTGTTTAACTCCTAAAAGACATTTGATGTTCCCAAGCTATTCAGACCACTGTTGGAGAAGGTGTGGTCAAGTGAAAGATATAGCACATATCTGGTTGTTTTGCCCAGTGACAGATTCTGGATTAGGAGTACAAATTTAATTGAAGAGATACTGGAAAACTCAGTTCCCTTTGTTCCAATTATTAATCATATAGCTAAACCTATTGAAACTTTGATCCCAGCGAGTCGCAGGTTACTCTCCCATATTCTACCTGCGGCCAGGTACTCCATAGCGGCTGATTGGAAGAAAACGATCACCTTCATAGACTCGGGGAGGTAATGCTGATGGAAAAAACACATCATTTTTAAGGCATACTGGGAAAAATGTCTACAAAGTATGGGCCACTAGTAAGGATTGTATAGGGACATGCATTCCTGCTAGGTTTCACTTAGATACATTTATAATAAGCAACACACAGGGCAACCACACCCTATTTTAGCTGAGATTTTGACGCACAAAAAGACAATCAAATTTTCAGTCTGTATTTGCTCAGATGTTAATAGTGTATTATATAATTGCACTTGATTATACTATTTCTAGCTATTGTCAAGTGATGGGGGCTCCTCTCCACCCTCATTGCTGTTTAAAAATATATATATATTATATCCCTTACACAGGTTTCAATAAACTATATGGGATGGGGGGGGATGTTATCCTATAGAAGTGTAAGGGGCAACTGATATGTGTAAGAGGGTGATTCTACTGTAGTTATAAGGGCAGTTGCTGTGTCAGGGGATTTATTTTTGTAATTCTATAAAAAGCTATAGGAGCAACTTGTGTGTAAAGTGATCCTACTGACAGGTGTATATAGGGGAAGATCCTACTGACAGGTGTATATAGGGGAAGATCCTACTGACAGGTGTATATAGGGGAAGATGCTGTTTCTGGGAAATTGACTCAATCTTATGGGGCTGATCCTATGAGAGCAGGTGATTCAGGGGGTGGGATCCCACTGAAAATGCTGGGGCAAGTGATAGAAGAGGGTGACCCACTGAAGAATATGGGGGATAATGTAGGGGGGGATAGTGCTAAGGTTTTTTGGGGGGGTTAACTGTATAAGCGGATTCCACTGAAGTCTATAGGGGTGAGTGATGTAAGGGGGTGATCCTATAGGGTAAGAAATGTGGTGACCCTGTCCCTCCCTCCCAGGGGCCGGCCTGTCCCTCCCTCCCAGGGGCCGGCCTGTCCCTCCCCGGGGCGGTGTCTCTCCCCTCCCAGGGGCGGTGTCTCTTCCCTCCCCAGCCGGTGGGAGGTGTGTCCCTAGGAATGTCTCATCTCCGGGCCGGAGCCGGGAGTTTTCCTGCGGCCCGTACCCGACACAGGCTGGCTCTGCCCGGATAGGACGGGTAGCTCGTGCGCGGAGGGGAGAGGGGCCGGGACACTGCCCTGTATGCAGGTGGGTACTTCTCAGTACACATACCCCAGCATAGCTGCCCCTCCCCCCCATCCTGTCGGGTATCCTCTACCTCCACCCCCATCCTGTCAGGGGTATCCTCTGCCCCCCCCATCCTGTCAGAGGTATCTTCTGCCCCCCCTCCCCCCATCCTGTCAGAGGTATCTTCTGCCCCCCCTCCCCCCATCCTGTCAGGGGTATCCTCTGCCCCCCCTCCCCCTTCCTGTCAGGGGTATCCTCTGCTCCCCCCCATCCTGTCAGGGGTATCCTCTGCTCCCCCCATCCTGTCAGGGGTATCCTCTGCCCCCTACCCCTCCCCCCATCCTGTCAGGGGTATCCTCTGCCCCCCTCCCCCATCCTGTCAGGGGTATCCTCTGCCCCCCTCCCCCTCCCCCCCCCCATCCTGTCAGGGGTATCCTCTGCCCCACTACCCCTCCCCCCCATCCTGTCAGGGGTATCCTGTGCCCCCCTACCCCACCCCCTATCCTGTCAGGGGTATCCTGTGCCCCCCTACCCCACCCCCCCATCCTGTCAGGGGTATCCTGTGCCCCCCTACCCCACCCCCCATCCTGTCAGGGGTATCCTCTGCCCCCCTACCCCTCCCCCCCCATCCAGTCAGGGGTATACTCTGCCCCCTCCTCCCCTCATCCTGTCAGGGGTATCCTCTGCCCTCCCCCCTCCCCCCATCCTGTCAGGGGTATCCTCTGCCCCCCTCCCCCCATCCTGTCAGGGGTATCCTCTGCCCCCCCTCCCCCCCATCCTGTCAGGTGTATCCTCTGCCCCCCCCCCATTCTGTCAGGGGTATCCTCTGCCCCCCCCATTCTGTCAGGGGTATCCTCTGCCCCCCCATTCTGTCAGGGGTATCCTCTGCCACCCCCGTTCTGTCAGGGGTATCCTCTGCCCCCCCCCCCCCCATTCTGTCAGGTGTATCCTCTGCCCCCCCCCCATTCTGTCAGGGGTATCCTCTGCCCCCCCCATTCTGTCAGGGGTATCCTCTGCCCCCCCATTCTGTCAGGGGTATCCTCTGCCACCCCCGTTCTGTCAGGGGTATCCTCTGCCCCCCCCCCCCCCCATTCTGTCAGGGGTATCCCCTGCCCCCCCCCGTTCTGTCAGGGGTATCCTCTGCCCCCCCCCATTCTGTCAGGGGTATCCTCTGCCCCCCCCCCCCA
>NC_134501.1:35347821-35450321 GCF_040206685.1 Ascaphus truei | reverse complement strand
ATACAGCCAAGACTTTACAGTTTCATTTACTTTGAACACTACATTTACCACTTCAGTGCTTCTGGAGTTGTCCCGTCACATGACTGCGTTCCTCCTCCTGCTGACAAAAATGGTGCTCAAGGGGGTGGAGATGGGTGGTACATAACAAGTGCCGTTAGTGTGTCATTTGTGATTTTATACTGTGGCCACGGGACACTGAAGTGGATAACTTCACCTTTTTCAAGGCACGCTAATAACCCTTTTACACACACAGTGCTCCAAAATACTCCCACACTAGGGATGCTCCCAGGGATTCCACCTTCTACCAATAACATTTTTACATTTAGTTCTTACCCTCGGCGGTAGCGTCTCCCCCTACAACTGCTGTCAATGTGGCTGCATGGCGCCACGTTGTCATGAAAACCGGACGCTACGTGATGTCATGTTGCCATAACAATGGAGCACCTTATGGCGCCGATGTCTCGTGACGTCCCGTTGTCATGGCAACGCTGTGCTATTTGACGTCGCACAGCCATATTGACAGCAGTTGCGGGGGTGGGGGGGAAGATGTCAGAAGAGGCCGCCACCCGGAAGTTTACAAGGTAAACCTGTAGCCCGGAGATACGTGGCCAAAACCCGGAGTGGTGGCAACCCTGGATGCTACACATCATGGCATCTAAAATAAAATTGGCGGCATGTTGGGTGATCTCACACAGGAAGGCTGAAGTGCGTTAGGATTCATTACTAATGCCTATGGCTTCTGCTTCTTGTGGCACAGCACAAACGTGACCATTCTCCCTTCCCCATGTGTGTAGCAAAAAGAAGACACGAGACAAAAGGATCAGCAGCAAATCTCAATGCAAACAGCTTGTATCATCCACCCAGTATTAGAAATTACACAATAGATAGCTGCCTACTACTTTTCAGCAGGCTTACCTTAATTGTGTGTTGGTAGATTTCATGCTGTATAGCTCCTGCAGTGTGTGTGCTTTTATAAAACATTGAAAGGTGGTTTATTTTTTTAAATTGTGTAATACCTTTAAACCTACGGCTTTGCCTACGCAAAAAAAGAGTTTAGATGCAGTGTTTTGATATTTTACAGATCTTTTTGCCTTCTAACTAACTATATATTCCAGTTTTTGGTTCTGAGAGTGGGAGGGATGGGTCTCTCTCTAGTAAGGTATATTGGAATTGTGCTATAGACAAAACATATCACTATAGAACCTCATGTATGAGATTCTTTGCCACGTTCATACCTACCTGTACTTTAAAGTGGCTGTCTCTCTGCTAAGACGAAAGGGAACTGAGGACGGGTGGCATGTTACGTAGGTTACATGTATGATGTGGGAGTCGTGTTTTTTTCTTTTAATTTATTTTTGTACCTATTCCATGTATGGGGTGATGGGGGTTACGGTCTTTATCTAACATCTTTTGAGAACAGTTTGTCAATCCTCAAAACCAGAGGTTTATTGTTGTTAGTTTTGTCCATTGTTTGTAGAGTAATTATAAAGTCGTCATTAGTCAAGCAGATAAACAGAAGTACATTTGTTTGGATTCAGTAAACCTGGAAAAAATTACTCTACACCCCGGGTAACTGTAGTTAATAAAAAAATAAATGAAAAATTCCAGACTTCAAAAACATTTATTTTTTCTTCAGATTTTAAGTTTCCATTATCTCTGTCTCTGTCTGTGTGTCTCTATCTGTGTCTGTCTCTCTCTTCAAAAACATTTTTTGTCTTTGGGTTTTTAAGTTTCCAGTGTGTGTGTGTGTGTGTGTGTGTGTGTGTGTGTGTGTCTCAGAGCTTTCTGCCACCAGCAACATGGCTGCTTCAGGCACCCACGGTGGAGCTTCCTCCGTTTTACCCTCCTACCTCGTACATCCTACTGCTGATTGGATAAAATAATATAAAAACTAAATAAAACACCCTAAACTAAACCGCGCTTGACCTATAACTTTAAATAATAAACTGTGCTCTGACAGTGACGAAAATGAATTACAGTGCTCCCGCACAATGACGTGATCCAATTGTGATAACAATACAGAATGGAGTTGCCGGAGGTTTCCCACAAAGCAAGTTATCTCATCAACTTGCGTACAAGACAGTTGATAAGGAAAAAAAGGATGTATATAGGGTAATACAGTAACAACCGTGAAATAAAAGTGTTGGGGCTCACATTTTTCTACTCACATAAAAAGTAGAAAAAGGAGCATGTGTGCCAGTCTTTGACCTTAATCGTCTCAGTCTGGATGGTTAGGTACAGGTAGTCAGCAATCTCGGGCAGAGAAGAAAGAAACCATGGTGCAGATCAAATGACAAATGTATAAACAAAAGCTCACAATTGGAGGCTTACATTAGAGCCAGAACAGAAAGGCAGTAAACAGCAGGGCACCTCGGTGAGTCGCGATTCTCACCACCTCGGTATACGCTGCTGCAACTCTCGCGTGCGTCTGGTTCGGTGGCATCACCTCCGGGTTGTTGCGTCACTGACTACCAGGAACGGAGGACACCGCCGGAATCCCTCTGCTTCTTTCCCTCCTCCAAGATAGCTAACGAGCCAAGCTCAACACGTTTCGACGTGATGACGTCTTCCTCAGGAGTTAATGCCCTTCTGGGGTATAAATAGAGACCATTTAGAATAGCTCCACATTCCTTTGAGAAAGTGACGTCCCTACGTCACGAAACGCGCTGGGCTGGGAGGAGCTTCGAGGAACCGTCGGCAGGGGAGTCTCCAGAGACGCAGGCGATGCACAGGGTGTGACGTCAGCAAGATAGGCGCCGGAACACACCGCAGGCAATGGTGGGAGCCCTTGTATTGGAGTCTGCTGCTGAGAGGCGGTGAGATCGCCCTGTCTGGGCTGCGGCACTAAGGGGACTCCCGTGCAAGTTGTAGACGGCATCCTAATATTGATTTTATATCACATCCATCATGTGAGTGTCTGTTTGGCTGTTGTAGCCGTATTTTAATCAATTGTTGTGCAATCTACACTATCTCTGCTGTACTCTCCACATTTGGGCCAATCGTCATTTGGACATCCGAGAGCACCAAGGGCACAGGAGATTGAGAAACTACATGTGGGATTCGTGGCATCAGTGGAGAAGAAGGGGTTAAAGCACAGATCCTCTCAACCACATCCAACAAGAAAATTCTTGTAAGTAGGCATAGTGTGTTGTTAATAAGAGACATTACCAGTCCGGATGTACTGCGCAATGGTGTGCTTCTTTAACCCATAATTTAGGGGGAACATCAAGAATTGGGTCAGTCAAGAGAATCTCCATTATCCAACCTCAAGGATTTGGACTATCTAAGGACTGTGAATGAATAGTGAATTGGTACCCTAAAGCTTAGCGTTGTGACCATTAATTTTGTGATTACAATGTAAGTGATAATAAATCTACTTGTGATTAGATCTACTTGTGACAACGTGCCGTCCGCAGCTTGTTAAGGTGAGTGGTAGTGAACACTGGGCTGATCGCGCTCTCACTGCTCTCAGTTCCAGAGACTACCGCCTGTCTTCGCGCAACACACTGACGTCACACGATGGCGCCCCCTCCAATCTCCTTGCTACCGGACACCTCAGCAGCTTGTTAAGGTAAGGGGTGGTACAACCTGGGCTGATCGCGCTCTCAATGCTCTCAGTTCCAGAGACCGCCTGTGGACCACTGATGAAGTGACCACTTTGAGTCACGAAACGCGTTTGGAGAGGGAGGAGTTGAGACGTAAGTGTCCGGTAGCAAGGAGAGTGGAGGGGGCGCCATCGCGTGACGTCAGTGTGTTGCGCGGAGACAGGCGGTAGTCTCTGGAACTGAGAGCAGTGAGAGCGCGATCAGCCCAGTGTTCACTACCCCTCACCTTAACAAGCTGCGGACGGCACGTTGTCAGTTGTTCTGTAACAGCACGGTTTATGTGAGTAAGCCTTTGGCTGTTTTTTACTGTTTCTAATGTCATTAAAGTTTTTAGCAATCTGCACCATCATCTCCTATGTCATTTCCTTTCCGGGAACCCACGGAGATCACCTTTGAGTGATCAGGCTGTGAGTTAACAGGAGAGCGAGCTGACGTATGATTGACAACACAGGGGATTCGTGAGGTCCAGGAGAAGAAGTTGGTAAAAGCACAGATTCTCTCAAATGAACATAGACACAATACTTTTGTAAGTTTATTACTTTTAAGCCCTTTTTGGGGTCGCCTGTTGGTACTTGTGGCTGCGCAATGGTTTCTTTCCCTTTGTCTATTATACTGCAGGAGGAATTTTGAAGCACCAGCTAGCAACTGAACCACCACTTCGTTTTCAATTGGAACATTAAGAGAACTTTCCCAATCTATATGGACATGTCATTGGACTGGGGTATTGTTGTCACTTCTAGCGCCGGGTCACTGCATTTTTGTATTATTATCTAAGGACTGTATATCACATGGACTGAGTGTCTATTGAGCGCAAGGTATCCTTTTTTTCCTTATCAACTGCTGATTGGCTCGTAAAGTGGGCGGGCCAGATTATATGGCTAGTATGTACTTTTCAACTTTATTGAATAAAACCTTGCCTTATAATCGAACATATATATTTCCCACAAGGTAAGAAGCAGGGGGTCTCTGATGCTGAACCACGTTGTTTTCAGCTCTGGGGACCCTCTGCTCCCGAGATACACCTGAATGTGCTGCCTCTATCTCACTTGTGTTTAAAGGTTCTGGGGAGCATGGGCCAATGGGAAGCTGCCATGTCATCCGCTGTGACATCCTACAATTTTCTGTGCTACCGGCAGCCCCTTCAGATGGACGTATCTTGGGAATCATCTGGTCCCCGGAGCTGTAATCTACTCAGATCATCTCCTGAGACCCCCTGCTTCAAACCCGAGGTGAAGCCATTTTCATTCCAACAATCTAACTCGGGGTGGGCAACTACCCAGACAGAGAAGACAGACAGAGAAGAGCCACCAGATTAATAAAGGGGATGGATAATCTAGTTTATTAGGCTAGCTAAATTTAGATGTATTTACAATAGAAAAGAGGCGTCTAAGAGGGGATATAATAACTATATACAAATACATTCTGGGACAATACAAGGAACTTTCAAAAGAACTATTCATCCCACGGGCAGTACAAAGGACTCGGGCCATCCCTTAAGGTTGGAGGAAATTAGATTTCACCAGAAGGAAAGGGTTCTTTACAGTAAGGGCAGTTACAATGTGGCATTCATTACCCATGGAGACTGTGATGGCAGATACAATAGATATGTTCAACAAAAGGTTGGATGTTTTTTTTTTAGAAAGGAAAAGTATACAGGGATATACCAAATGGGAAGGATGTTGATCCAGGGAGTAACCTGATTGTCAATTATTGGAGTCATGAAGGAATTTATTTTTCCCCTTATGAGATATCATTGGATGATATTTCACTGAGGTTTTTGTTTGCCTTCCTCTGGACAATATACTTTAAGTACAAATATAGGATAAAGTATCTCGTCTAAATTTAGCATAGGTTGAACTTGATGGACATACGTCTTTTTTCAACCTCCTGAAACTATGCAATATGAAACAAGGGAATATTGCGGGGGGGACGGGGGGAAGGGGCGCGGACTTAAAGGTGCATAGATCCCTAGTAGAAGATAACAGAACAAAAGCGGTAACAAGGTGAAACTAATTACCAAGGGTACCACAGTACAGATCCATGCAACATGGAAATCATAGGATTTCAACACGAATATTACTATTTTTATTATTTTGTTAATATTATTTGACCGTTTTTATATAGGGAATGTCCCCGATGAAGCCAATTTCATTGGCGAAACGCATAGGAGGAGAAGGAGTCTACTGAGGTTCACGATCCAATCCATAACACAGCAAGCAAGCAATTACTGTAAGCTCTGTGGGACGAAACCAGCAGCAATCAGCCTGAGGGACACTTGCCAGCCTTTGAACACATCCTACCACGAACGGGCAAGCGTTAAATTCGGTAATTGACGTCACGCCCTGAGCCCCACGTCACTTCCGGGATTGGAGAGGAGGATTGAGCACCAGCCAGCCACAACAGCTACCAGCTAACGAGCGTGATAGTAAGCCTACTGAGGAGACGACTACCCCAGCCCAGCAGCACGGTCAAGAACGGCAAGCCAATACAGCCACCTCCCTCCACCCACTTGGTAACATCTGACGGAGAAGGCTTTGGACTTTGTGGGAGAGTAAAAGTGTTTTCAACAACTACCTTTGGCACATCGGCAGCTAGTCCCAGTTATATCTGGCAAAGTCTCTGTTTTTTGTATTTTTCTTGCACATATGCTTTCCAATGATATTGTTTATGTTATAACTGCTATTTTTTTACTTATGAAGTCGTTTATATTCATTGCTTTTTTGCCTTTTCTTATATTTTCTTTCTGAGGTGGCTGTCATAAACTTCTAATCCAATCTATCGAACACTTTTGCGTCTAATGAAAGTAAAAGAGATGGACGTACTGTTTGTTTCGCCACATGTATAAGATTCACCGTCCTCCTTGGATTGTCAAGGGCTTGCCTGCCCAAGCTAAAACCCACTTGATCCGGATGAATTAGTCTAGGAAGAATATTGTTCAGTCATTTTGTGGTGGCCAAAATGTTTGCATATATTTTTAGATCTGTATTTAATAGGGAAATGGGTCTGTAACTAGAACACATCAGAAGATCTCTTCCCTCTTTCGGGATTACCACTATAGTTGCTTGTAGCATATCTCTAGGTGGAGAAAGGCCAAGGATCATTTCATTAAATAGCTTTGTTAAATATGGGAGGAGTATTGTGCAGTTTTTATTGTACAGTAGGGCCCTGCTTTTCGGCAGACCACTTAACGGCGTTTCGCTTATACAGCGGTACCGGGAAGAGGCCCCCATGTCTGCCCATGCACAGAACGGGGGCTGCCCAGGTCACGCATGCGCAGAACGGGGGGTGCAGAGGTTGCGCATGCGCAGAACGGTGGTCGCGCTTGCACAGAAAGGAGGTTGCACATGCGCAGATGCCGAAAATCACCGGTTCCGCTCTCCGGCGATTTTCACTTTGCGGCGGGACCATAGAACGGAACCCACCGCATTACCGTGACCCGCCTATAATAAAGGTTAGAGAATCCATCCGGATCATCGGCGTTCCCAGTTTTCAGGTATTTTATTGCCTCCTGAATTTCAAGCGGCCCTATAGCTTTCTAAAGGTTTGTTATATCATTTGGTTTAAGTGTGCTCTTTTATTTTTAACCAAGTCTCCCACCGGTCAAGGTAAATTGTAAAAGGATACATAATATTCTCTAAATGCTTTACTTATAATTTTAGGGTTATAAGATACCAGACTGTTTTTGGTGTATAGACTATGTAGCCATGTGTAAGATTGGTGTACATATCTCTTTGTCATGCTGGCAGTAAACCTGGTAAGTATGCAGGATTGCCAGCAACAATCAATGGAGGTTTGCTCTCAAACCCTGGTGAGGTGTCATATATCCACAAAGGAAGTGACAACATGCAATGTGCCCACACTTAGTGGTACAGAGTAGGTTTGTTCTCAGGGGGGTGATATAAGACACAGCACTGCCTAAAGTTAGGCCTTGTTCAGGGTGCTGGCTTCGGAGGGAGGGCGTGCTGCTGTGCGTGCTGCCGTGGGAAACAAAGTATTCAATTTGAATACTGGTTGTCAGGGTAGCAACCGCCCTGTCTCCGAAGCCAGGAGTTGAAGCTGGCTACAGTTTCAATATACGAAAATTTCATTTATTGAAGCTGCAGCAGCGTCACAGGGACCTAGGCAGCCAATGAAATCATTCTTCAGAATTATTTCATGACTGCAACCTCGATACTTACCCTGCTGTGTGTAACCCCGCCGCCTCCCCAACACTGAAAAGTCTGCTGGGGGATAAACACAGATCGCCCAGCAAACTGCTGCACTGCCTCCCTCCCGCCCTCCCTCCGAGTCCTGCAGCTGGCACCCTGAACGAGGCCTTAGAAGTTCAGTTTCCTGTTGTTGTGCTGCCTCTGTTCAGTGAGAGGCACGTGAAGGTCTGCAACAGTGTTGCAGTGTCTCATGCTAGCTGTGAGTCACTGAGCATACGCAGCACATTGAGCAGAGTGAAAGGAGCTGACAGACAGAGCAGCTCAAGAGAGAGATGCAAAGGTAGAGAGAGGAGCTTACAGCAGACAGAGAAGCTGGGGAATCTCTCTGAGAGGATAGGTGGAAAGCAGCTCTATTAGGGAGAAGGGACCTTCCTAATGGAGTGCTGCAAAGAGATGAGCGGCTGAGCTGTTATCTGTGAGGGGCAGCTGGCCCATACCATGCAAATAAAGATGTCTTGTTCGCATATACATCCACTGTGTGAGTGTGAAGTTACTCAGCAGTGGATGGCACCACCAAGAAGGAGTTCCTCGCCAGGACCATCTCCCTGCGGAAGCACAGATCCTGATGAGGTGGAGGCGCTGCACATGAAGTAAGTTGGACTCGCACCCACTACCTCAGCTACCTGTCCTGATGACATCCCCTAATACCATCAAGCGGGAGACTCAGGAGTCCTGTTACTTGCAGGTGCACCACCATACACGATCACGTAATGGGGACCGGTTAGACCAGACCGGCCAATGTGAGATTGGGTGGGTCAGACAAGGGGGTCCACCCGTTACACTATGAATTTTGGTCTTTGCTTGTTTTTGTTTTAACCTACGTGCAAACATGCAATAGTGTTTCTGTTGGGTCCATCGTATAGCTTTCTCTGCGTTTATCACCAACAGAAGATTCAGTTGGCTTCTTACTGAAATGATTTGCCTATATTTTCTCTGGGAGGGATTTGTTTTGTGGATAGATTCTAATTTTGATATTTTTTGTGCTAGTATTTCAATTTAATTTGTTTTTTCTTTTTTTTTCCTGAGAAGCCAGAGCAATCAACTTGCCTCTAATCACTGACTTATGTGCCTCCCAAAGGGTGAAAGAGGACACCTCTTATTTAGAAATATTGGACGAGCTCCTCTTCCATTAGTTGGAGAGTTTGTGGGTTCATCAATAAAGATTTCTTTAAAGACCATGATCTTGTTTTATTTTTGGTTGTAAGAACCTCCAGGTTAGTTATAAGTGTAGAATGTTCTTCCCCATCCTCACCTACCTGGCTCGGTACAGTGCCAACACCATAGTCTGAGGCATCGGTCTGTACCAGGAATCGGTTGCTGTAATCGGGTGCTGCCACGATGGTAGCACTAGCCGGGGCAGACTTCAGAGCCTGGCATGTCCCCTTGCAAGCGGGAGACCAAACAACCAGAACCGAGAGTTTCTTCTGGGTCAAGTCAGTCAGGAGTTTGGCCAGGGCGCTATACTGGGGGACAAACTTTCTGTAGCAACCAGCAGTGCCTTAGAAAGCCATAACCTGTTTCTTGGTTCGGGGCACTGGCCACTCGATGATTGCCTCTACCTTAGCCGGCTCCGGCTTCAGATGCCCTCCCCTTACTCTATGCCCGAGGTAAAGCCCTGCTTCCCTAATCTTTTTCAGCACCGCTGATACATGTAATCAATGTGATTCCCAGGAGTTACTAAACACAGCAATGTCATCCAGGTATGCCCTTGTAAAGCTTTGCATCCCTTCCAGTAACCTATTCACCAGGCACTGGAAGGTACCCGGAGCATTCTTCATCCCGAATGGCATAACTAAGAATTCATATAAGCCACTCGGAGTGATGACAGCTGACCTCCTGGGTCAAAGGGATTGCCAGTACCCCCTGGAAAAATCCATGGTAGTCAGATACCTTGCCCACACGAGCTCATCTAATAGCTCGTCCATGCGGGGCATGGGATAAGCATCCGACACCGTCTGAGCGTTGAGCTGCCGGTAGTAACACAGAAACGAGTTGTCCCATCCTTCTTGGGTACCTAAACTACCGGTGAAGCCCAAGGACTCTGAGACGGCACAATTACCCCTAGGGCCCGCATCTCTTCTACCTCCTCCTCTATGCTATTCTTCACCTTGGCAGATACCCGATAGGCATTCTTATACAGAGGTTTCTGATCCCCGGTGTGGACTGGGTGATCAGTAATATGGGTCCTGCCCGGCTTATCCGTGAACAGAATCTTGTACTGTTCTAACATGGCTTGTGCCTGCACCCGCTGGGGTGCCTCGAGCTGGGGACCTATCTCTACCTGCTCTACTGTGCCCCCCTTCCTAACCTCCCCTAGGAGATTTGGCAGAGCTTGGCTCGCCGGGTCCCCCATCGGTGGGCTACAGATAGCCAGCACTGATGGCTCACTCGTGAAATATGCTTTTAACATATTTATATGGTATGTCCTACCTGCCTCCTCATCTAACTGCACAACATAGTTGCACTCGTTCATCCACCGGATTACCGTATATGGTCCAACCCAGGCAGCCATGAGTTTGTTCTGCCGAGTGGGCTTCAGAATAAGCACTTGCTGCCCAGGGATGAACTCGTTGCTAAGGGCATTTTTGTCATACCAACGCTTCTGCTTGGTCTGAGCATCCTTCAAGTTAGCTTATGCTACCCCATGAGCATCTCTAACCGGTCCCTGAGCAATACTAAATACTGTAGAACAGCAGCATCAGTATCAGTAGTCTGCCCTTTCCATCCCTCACGGAACAGGTCAAGCAGTCCATGGATTCTACGACCATATAGAAGCTCAAAAGGTGAGAACCCGGTAGACTCTTGCGGTACCTCTTGGTATGCAAACAGCAAATGCTGTAAATTAATATCCCAGTCTTTCTGTTCAGCTTCTACAAAGGCTAGCAGCATCTGCTTCACGGTACCATTGAACCTCTCACACAGTTCATTTGTCTGGGGTTGGTAAGGGGCAGTATGGAGGGCTATCACCCCGCACGTAGCTCAGAGACACTGGAGCAATTCAGACATGAATTGCGTCCCTTGATCAGTTAGAATCACACTAGGGAACCCTACTCAAGTAAAAATCCCTATCAAACATTCTGCCACTTTTCTAGCCTAAATGGATGAAAGTGCCACAGCCTCAGGGTACCTGGTTGCAATATCAACCACCGTGAGGATGTAGCATGGTTCCCCATCCAGCTAGGGACCAGAAGGGGTCCCACTATGTCTACTGCTACCCTCTGGAAAGGTTCACCGATCACCGGCAGTGACTTCAGGGGGATCTTCACACGGTCGCCCGACTTGCCTACTCGCTGCCTGGCATCACAGGAGTGGCATACATCTGCCACTGCTGTTGATGCCCCCGGCCAGTAAAAATGCTGCAGTAGCCAGGTTCTAGTGCGGGTGACCCCTGATGTCCTCCTAGTAGGATGGAGTGGGCTACCTGCAATAACTGCTGCCTATACTCCCTGGGAACTACTAGCTGTCTCCTATCTGTCCATACTCTGTCTGGAGCATCAGGGGCATGCTCTCTGTACAGGAGCCCACGGTCCCAGAGATACCGATCTGACCCACTCTCAGAGACAGACTCGGACACCCGAAGTCTCATGCCCTCTAAGCTGGGATCAGACCGCACTGCTTTGCTGAACCATGCACCTAGCTCCCGCCACTCATCCTTAGTCACTAAGTCAAAGGATGGGGAAACAGGTATGTTGGAAGGGAGGTCAGGACACAGTTGTCATGGGAGAGGGGGTTTGGCCCGGTATTAAAGGGGTTACACCCCATTTGGCACCCACTGCCCTCACCTGGGAGGCGAGGGGTTAACTGGACTGAGGTCCAGTACTGTGTTAATGCCCCTGCTTCAGCACCAAATGTGTATTCCCTTGTGAATATGTATTTTCCCCATTCCAGTGTCTGCACCAACACTTACACTGGGATCCAGTTGGGAGGGAAAGGGTTAATGTTAATTTAGTGATTATAGCCCTTTGTTCCTTTTTCCCGCCTTTGCAGGCTCTATTTTGCAGTCTCTCCATAGGTTGCCATTGCAGCTCCATGTAATACTACGATATGGGCCCGTTTTTGTAGCCCGAGAGGAGGAGCGGCGGTTCCCCATTGAAAGTCAATGGAGCAATGTGTTTCAATGGGGATTCCTCGACTCAGACCTCCAGGAACGGGCTGGCAGCCATCCAAACCGCAGACCGCAAAAGCGTAAACATTATCTTGAAGAGAGCTTTGATCACTCCCCGGTCAAGTTCATGTTCAATTGGTGTGGGAAACTTAGGTTCTAGGGCACCCAGGAATAAAATTCGTTTTGCTCCTAGATCCTAGGAACCCCCTCACTCGACCCCAACCGGGTCCGATAATCAATGACCCTGGTAAAGGGTCGCGCTCGTTACGAGGGTCGCACCATTGACTGTAATGGCGGAGAAAGCCGCGTGGCTTTCAAGCACTAAGTAGAAAACAGTGTAAACTGAAAACCCATAACTCCGGTTCTGTGGGGACCAGAGGGTTGGGATTTGGCAAGGATGCTCCGGCATGACTACATGGCAATTTCCAGCCCTCTCCCCTGAACCGGACGGAGTAGGGTTAACTGTAAAAAAGTGTGTGTTTCCCATTGACTTCAATGGTAGCGGAGGTCCCATTGAATCCTATGGCAGTGCCGGCCATATTGCTTCTAATGGAGGAAAGCCGTGTGGCTTTGAAACGGCTAAGTCAGAATGAGCAGAAACATGGAACCCATAACTCCGGTTCTGTTCAACTTAGAGGGCTGAGATTCGGTCACCATGTAGTCATAGTTCCGGCATGATTGCATGGCAAATACCGACCCTCTCGGAGCAACAGGATGGGGTCAAGGTAATTGTAAAGTTTGGGTTTCTGCCATTGACTTGCATGGCAGAAAAAAGCCTCTTTTGTAAATGTGCTTTTTAAACTGCATTTGTGTAACTCCGGTCCGGTGGGTCACAGCGAGCTGAAACTTGGCCACCATGGAGAGTCCCCTCCGGCATGAGGGTCTGGCAAGTTTCAACCCGCTCGGCCCAGTCAAACGGATTATTTTAATATGTTTAGATATTAAGAAATGTACTGTATTTTGGGTCTGGTATTAAAGTCCGCGAAAGATACTGGCTCTGCTAAATCTTAATGCTCAAGGGGGCGACCAGTCGTCTACAACAGACCCCCTCATCAAAGGCTTCACCATATTGTGTACACTAGGGCGGAGAAATGCAGAGCTTGAGTGGTCTGTAAGTGTTGTAATTCACACTTACAGACAAAGGATTTCCTGACCAGATACAAGTCTGGTAGACTGTAAGGCGCCTTTCCTTTAGTGTGGGGCTAGTGAAAAATGTGATCATGTGCGAACTAGCTGGGGCATGGTCCAAGAATGCTGCCCACGTTTGCTGGCACAAAGGGATTGGGTGCAGGTAATTGTTAACCAATGCCTGGCACCCAATGCTAAGGTATAGGGCTGGAATCCTATATAAACCAGTGTAAACCCTATACACAATGTCTTCGTTGTGACTTCGTTTTGTATCCTGTATCGTGAATGAATTGCCAATCCAGATCCTGATTGCTTCATTGCCCCAAACCCTAAGTAAGTGTCCATATTCTGTATGTTATTTGTGCAATCTTGTGTGTTTACCTTCTTTAACCCTTTGCGGTCCAATAAAATTTTCATTAAGTGCGCCAGTAGGTCTAATGAAATTTTCGGGGGGAAAAAACACAAACAGCTTTTTTTTTTTTGCACGTAAACTCACAGCACACACTCACTACTCACTGCACACACAATGCATGCACTCACTGAACACATGCACACGCACACACTCACTACTCACTGCAAACATGCACTGTCACAGTAACTTATAACAAGATCTAATATACACCAAATAACTGGGTTGAACTGAACGAGGCTTAGATATAATAAAGTATATTTATTCCTTAGATAGGTGAACACAGCAATATAGTACAATTAACAGACAAGAAGGTAACACTTACTTGGGGGTTGGAATGAAGAAGTAGTCACATAGCAATTCTCCAGCAATCAGGTAACAATCAAGATGTATCAAAAAGACAAAGACTGTAGGGTTGACAACAGTTTATATATCTTTGCAACCCTATTCTTACTATCTAGTGCAGACTATTGGAGAACAATTAACTGCACCCAATCTCAAACGTGGGAACATTATTAACTCATGTCCCCCAGCTAGATGGCACATGCGTACTGGGATCCTGAGGGTCTCATTTCTGTAGCCCCACACCCAAATCAGTGGCGCCGGGTAGTCTGCCAGATGGGGTATCTGGCAGGATATTCTTTGTTTGTAGGTGTGAGTTATAGCACCTACAAACCACTCCAGCTTCATGCTTCTCCGCCCTCATGTAAACAGTTAGAGTGGCTGAGTCTTTTGATCAGGGCCTGGTTCTTAGACTTTGGGTCGCCCCCCTGACCATTTGCATTCCTTAGTGTGCAGGAATCTTTGCGGGCTTTTGTCCCCGCTTTGAAATACAGTATGGTTCTGAATATACAACCATATCAAAATATCCGGTTTGGTTTGGTCCAGCGGGTCGAAATGGCCCAGTTCTTAATGCCGAAACTGACTTACCATAGTGGCCAAATTTCAGCCCGCTGCGACCTACAGAACTGGAGATACACAAATACAACATAAACTGTTTATTCTTTTAATACAAATTTCTCCGCTTTAGAATAAATCTCAGTTTTTCACTTATTCCCCATTGAAAACAACGGGCTCCGCCGCCATAGACTTTCAATGGTGAACCTCCGCCATTGGTGTCTATGGGAGTCTGCCGCCATAGACTTACAACGGGGCACCGCCGCCGTTGAAGCCTATGGGGCTTCTCCGCCATAGGGATGGGAAACGGCCGCCATTGCAGTCTATGGGAAAAACTCACTAACCTTTATGGTGGTCCATACTCCGTCGGGTTGGTCAGAGAGGTTCGGGAATGGTTCTGTGGTCATGCCGGAACAGTGACTGCAGGCACCCCAAACCTTGGCCCTCTGGACCCTCCAGAACCGGAGATATGGGCTTATGATTTTCCGGGTTTCGGACTTAGCCGTTTTCTCGTGCTGCTTCTGCCGCCGCCATAGAAACCGATGGCGCGACCCGCTCAGCCAGCACGACCCTTTTCGGGGTTCCTGGATTCTTGGACCCGGTGGTGGTCAAGTGAGGGGAGGCCTAGGAGCTAGGGGCAAAAATAATTTTATTCCTGGGTGCCCTAGAACCTAAGATTCCCACGCCACTTGTCGTTGAACTTGAACTAATCGTGATGAAAGCTCTTTTTCAGATAAAGTATCCGTTTTGCGGTTTTGCGGTTTGGACGGCTGCCAACCTATTCCTGGAGATCGCCGTCGAGGAATCTCCATTGAAGTCAATGGGCCATTGACTTACAATGGGGAACCGCCGCTCCTGCTCTCGGACGCCACCTGCTGGTCTTCGAGGTAAACAGGTCCAAAACAGCTAGAGCCGCCATTGAAATGAATGGAGCTCCAATGGCGGCCTATGGGACTCTGCAAAATGGTGCCTGAAAAGGCGGGGAAATTAAACAAAGGGCTATAATCACTATCTACCCATTAACCCTTGTCCTCCCAGATGGATCCCAGTGTGTGTGTGGCCCAGACACTTACATGGGGGAAATGCATTACAACAGGGGAACATACATTTTCATGTCATAGCAAGGTGCAAACCACATTCCTGGACCGTAGTTCAGTTAACCCCTTGCCTCCCTGGTGAGGTCAGGGGTGGCCATATGGGATGCAACCCCTTTAATACCGGGCCAATCCCCCTCTCCCTCTTCATGCACGCACTCACTCACTACTCACTGCACGCACTCACTATTCACTGCACGCACTCACTACTCACTGCACACACTCACTACTCATTGCACACATGCACACACTCACTGCACACATGCACTCACTACTCACTGCACGCACTCACTACTCACTGCACACACTCACTCCCTACTCACTTCACACACTCACTACTCACTGCACACACTCACTACTCACTGCACACATGCACGCACTTACTGCACACATGCACGCACTCAGGTTGAACTTGATGGACGGAAGTCTTTTTTCAACCTCATCTACTATGTAACTATGTAACTGCACACACGCACTCACTACTCACTGCACGCACGCACTCACTACACACATGCACTCACTGCACGCATGCACTCACTGCACACATGCACACACGCACTCACTATTCACTGCACACATGCACTCACTGCACTCACTGCACGCACGCACTGACTGCACACATACACTCACTACACACATGCATTCACTCATTACTCACTACACAAACGCACACTCACTGCACACACTCACTACTCACTGCACACTAACACCACTCCTCCCCCTCACCTCCCTAACTCCGGTGTCAGCTGCTGGGAGTCATCGTGGGCCTGCCTGCGGGGATCGGTGCCAGGCTGCTGGCAGCGATCGGTGCAGGGCTGGGGGGGGGGGGCGGGGGCGGATCGATGCAGCGCTGGGGGGTGGTTGGATCGGCGCAGGCCTTTGGGGGTGGGCAGATCGGCGCAAGCCTTTGGGGGTGGGCGGATCTGGGCAGGGCTTTGGGGATGGGTGGGTCGGCGCAGGGGGGGGGGGGAGCATCAGTGCGGTGCAAGGGGAATGCGGGGGATGTGCTGACGGAGCCTCACTCCACATCTTCCCCTCCCTCCTCCCTCCTCCCTCCTCCCGATCTGACATTGGACAGGAACTACAAAAGTATTTTGTCGGATATACTCCGACATTCGACCGGAAAGGGTTAAGGAATAAACTTAATTTATCATATCTTAGTCGTGTTCAATTCAACCCAAAGATATTTGGTGTAATATTATAACCCTGTACTAGCTATCGTGACAACAGTACAGACTCGGTCTGGCTTACCTGCCTGGTCTCCGTGTGGACCTCAGGATTCGTTGGTCCCAAGTGCAGGGGGACAGTAACTTCCTCAGTGGGCAGGGGTACCAAAGGCGCCCCTGCCTGGGCAAGTGCCCAACTTTGGCTCCTGGTGACCGCAGCTACAGAAGCCTCCTCTTCCGCAAAAGAGCAGACGAGGTGTCCTAGGTCGTTACCGAGTAGCACCTTGGTATCCAACCCTGGCAAGACACCCACATATCTCGCTCCTCAACCAGCACCCCAGTGAAGAAACAACCGGGCGACCTGGATTGACCTAGGTCCCCCGTTTGGAATAGGGAGCAGATCCTCTGGGCTAACCATGTCAGGTTGCACCAGAGTAATTGTAGCACCGGAGTCGATCAGGCCAGCTGCCTGGAAATCTCCGATGGTCACCGGACGCAAATGCTTCCTCCGGACATCATTAACCTGCAGCCTGATTGCTGCAACTTGATGCCTGTCTGTGTCCTTCACACTGCTGTCTGTAAATGGTGTAGGGACTGCCGCCTGGGTCCTCAGCTGTACCTGGTGGATGGCTGCACGCTGCTCCTAGGTGTGTGCCAGTCCCACGTAGGCAACTACTTTCACCGCTTGGGTACGTTGCCCCAGAGGGGAGTTGCTGGAACTGTGCAAATCGGGATAATCAGGCTTCAGATGCCCGGTCTGATGACACAGGCAGCAACGCCGCTCATGAACAAATTCTGTGGGCTTGGCTGCATTCCCCAGGAGGTTTGGTTCTCCAGACCGGCGTAGAGTGAGCAACCTTCTCCGCACGTGCCCGCTTGGCATACTGCGATTCCTGCAGCCTCAATGTAGGTCTTGGGTTTGTGGTCAACTAACCAGTCTCTGACCTCAGGCAGACATTTCTGCATAAACTGTCGGGATTCCCTGGAAAGCCTTCTGGGCTCTCCCTGACAGTAGGGTGGGGGGCAAGTGCAGGACCTGGTCCCGGGCTGGGACACGAAACCGTCCGAATTGGTCCTCGAAGACTTTCAAAAAGCCGTCGATGTCATCAGTGCCATACACAAACTTGGCAAAGCTGTGGTAAGAAACCTTCGGGTGTCGGGCTGGTCGTGGTCCTGAATACCTTGGGCAGCCGCGATCAGCTGCAACGTTTGTTCAAACGTGACCCCAACAGCCATGGCTGTAACGATATCCATAATATCCACAGCAGGGACCACAGGCTCATCCACACTCTCGTCCTCTGTTTCCTCTGCAATTTCCTCGATATCCAGGGTTACGTCCTGGGCTGGAGTAGCCACAGTTGCCCCCATATCCAGGGGAGAAACAATGCCGACTTCGTGGTGCTCCAGATCCTCCTCGAGCTGAGTTTTAGCCTGACCGTCCGTTGGCAGCCCATAACACTCACACCGGGTCACGACTCTGGTGATCCCAGGACCGACACCGTCCTGACCGCTGAGACATCTTCGCCTTTGGGCACTAAACTTCAGTGACAAAGAACAGTGTACTTTCTCCTGCTCTGTGTAAATCGTACGTACGTGTATTTCTTGTTTTGAGAGCTCACAATCTATGAGCTCCTCTTTGTACTATAACCCCCACAGGAATTTATAGACCAAGCCTAATGATCCCACCTCTTCCACCAGACTAAAGCCTGTCACAGGAGACTAGGTACTTTTAATACCATTTATATATTACCGGGATCATTCATTAGGCAAAAGAAGGTAGTGTCACGGTGAACTGACCTGATCAACAATTTTATATTTTGGGGAACTAGATTGAGCACACAAGTTGAGCAAAATAAACTGACATTGACAAAACACTTACTGAGAGAGAGAACGGGATAAAATGTCCAGAGATGAAACAAAGCACCGGAATATTGTCTTTTAAAATGCAGTCCTGATACAAGGGGCGCAACTTGCCAGCCCAATATATCTCTTTTACAGACCGTCGGCCGGGCTCGATCAGCCGGGCCCGATCAGCGGCTCGGGATTCCAAGGGAGAGGCGGGCCCACGTGATCCGGGGCGAAACCAAGATGGCCGCCTCACCTCACTGTCTCCTCGTCTCCCTCACAGCATGGCGTCGGCCATCTTGTCTTGGGACCAGATCGTACTGGAACTCAGATGGGCTGCACCCATGCCGCCCCCACACAGACGGAGACCCTGATCACCCGGGAGGAACCCCGCCGAGACCAGCAATGGACCAGAAACCCCGTCGGAGGTGAATCTCCTCTCCAGCACCCTGCGGCAGACTTCTGAAGCCAAGATGGCTACTCCACCTCTCCAGACCGCCCGCCGCAATCAGGCAAAAGTTTATATTTTTTTGCTGGGAGGGAAAGATTCTGTGCAGCAAATATGATTTTGGCTATGTTTTTATATTGTGGTTCTGTCCCAGTGAGATAAGCTGAAGATTTTTGCTTTTCTAAAAATCTTATGATCTTTCTGGCTAAGGTGGGGAAAAGGCCGGTGTCTCTGGGCAGTTTGTACCTTACTTTTCTCCCGTTTGTCTTTTTTTTCCCGTTTTATGTAATCTTCTCCTCCGTGTTAATCTGTCCGGGCAGCTCTGTCAAGGCAGGGAGGCCAAGCGGCCCAAAATTGGGATCGGGCCTCCGTAGCCCGGTCTCAGGCCCGTGGCCCCACTAACCAGGCCCAAATCACGTCCTTAATAAAGTGACTAAATATTTTCCAAATTTAACATTTTTGGTCCCTAAATGATTACTGCCTTAGAGGCCATCTGATTTTGTATGATATTATTTTATTTGGCTGGATATAAGCAAGGATTGCATCGGATTGGAGTTCTTTGCTTGAAGAGCTTCAGTTTAGCACGGCCATCTTGGTCAGGTTCCAGACCACACCCCGGTAGGGAATGGTTTTATTCTTAGCCAAGGTCACAGACACACACACACACACACACGCACGCACGCACGCGCGCGCGCACGCACATACACACACACACACACACACTATAATGCCCAGCTCATTATATACTACAGGCGGTCCTCGGTTATCCAGCGGAATCTGTTTTGGAAGTAGCGTTAGATAGTGACACCGTTGTAAAGTGAGTCCCGTGTTAATCAGTGGCAGTGAGCGTTGGATAACGAGGACTACCTATATATATATATATACACACACACAAACACTATATATGTATAACATAATGCCCAGCTCTTTATATACTATATACACACACATAATATATAATATAATAATTTTGAGACTCGAAAACTGGAATTCCGAAAACAAACTGTTTTTAAACACTGACAAGACTGTAACAATGGTATTTGGACCAAGACTACATTTTTAAAGCTTCCAGCGACCGAGCTCGAGATCAGAACCAACACTAACACCCCCCTAACACCTGTCACTAGTTTTAAATACCTGGGCTTATGGTTTGACTCCCACTTAACATTCGAGATGCACATTGATACCCTGACAACCAAGACCTATGCCAAACTAGGGGTACTCTACAGGAATAAATCCTCCGTAAGCCTGCTGGTCAGAAAGCGTATCGCACAGCAGATGCTAATGCCAATTATAGACTATGGAGACATAGTATATGGCACGGCACCTCAAACCCACCTTAGCAAACTTGACACCCTCTACAATTAAATTTGTAGCTTTGTTCTCCAATGCAACTACAACACACATCACTGCGAAATGCTCAAAGAACTAGATTGGTCATCACTTATCATCTGAGATCAGACTCCAAAATACTGTTCATGGTCGCAAGGTTCAGCAAAGTATCCGGCCGCTCCTCCTTCTCTTACCGTGCACCCCAAAACTGGAACAGTCTCCCGGAGACTCTCACATCCACCACCAGTTTAAGTTCTTTCAAAACTAAAGCTGTCTCACATTTTAATCTGGTCTGTAACTGTTACATACGCCTATAATATATTATCTTTAAGTTTGCTGCAATGTCTTGTATATAACGTATACCGTACACTGTAACTGTATTTGTAACCATGTATAATTTGTCATTTTAACTCTATACACAGGACATACTTGAAAACGAGAGATAACTCTCAATGTATTACTTCCTAGTAAAATATTTTATAAATAAATACATAATATAATGCCCAGCTCATTATATACACACATATAATGCCCAGCTCATATACTATATACACACATATAATGCCCAGCTCATTATATACTATCTATACACACACAGCGGCCTGCGCCGCATTGCAGAGCAGCAGGTGTCACATGCGCAGCAATGCGCTGCAGTCCGCGATTGCACCAAAGGGGTTAAGAAATAATCCTGCCCACAGAGCACGCCCACAGCTCTATGACGGGCTCGGGCGTGGCTTGGGAAACAAGGCCTCGGGCATGGTCAGCGCTTAGGCGCTGACCCGTGCTGAGGCGCGCTGCTGCTCGGCACTGAGCCCCTGCAGCCGCAATGAGAGCGGCTTTAGCAGGGGCTCGCGCACGCTTCCGCAGGCGTAAGTCTTATCAAAATTTTCAATTCAAGCGCAGGGCCGGTCACGTGAGCGGTTCGCCCAATGAGGGCGAACCAGCTCCGTGACGTCATCGCCCCCGCCCTCCCCCCCGACACGCCCCCAGACGGCGCTCGGTCTAAGGCCAGGGAAAGCACCCGCTTTCCCTCAGCCTCAGCGCACCTCCGCCCGGCTCCATTCACCCTGGACGCAGCCTTAGGCCTCGGCCAAGCTCCCCGCTGGCGTGCTGAGGCGCGCTGAGGCTCAGGGAAAGCGGGTGCTTTCCCTGGCCTTGCGGGTGTTTTCCCTGCGCGCCGTCAGGGGGCAGGCCGGTGGCGGGCTGGGGGCGGTCCGGGGGCGGGCCAGTGACGTCACGGAGCTGATTCACCCTCATTGGGCGAACCGCTTGCGGAAGCGTAGGCGAGCCCCTACTAAAGCCGCTCTAATTGCGGCTGTAGGGGCTCAGTGCTGAGCGGGAGCGCGCCTCAGCCAGCAAGCAAGTACCTTGGCCGAGACCTTATACACACTCAGAATCCCGCCAAAGTGAATCACGCATAAAGAAGCAGAGCTGAGGCTGCAGAGGGAGGTAGGGGTGATGTGAGGCTGCAGAGGGAGGGAGGGGTGATGTGAGGCTGCAGAGGGAGGTAGGGGTGATGTGAGGCTGCAGAGGGAGGTAGGGGTGATGTGAGGCTGCAGAGGGAGGGGGGGTGATGTGAGGCTGCAGAGGGAGGGAGGGGTGATGTGAGGCTGCAGAGGGAGGTAGGGGTGGTGTGAGGCTGCAGAGGGAGGTAGGGGTGGTGTGAGGCTGGTGCTGCTGGGACATTGGTGTGTGAGCAGATCATTGTATTACATGCAATGCTGGGGCAGACGTGTGTATATCATATTATATAACGTTATCACATGTACAGGATATACACACAGTGTCCAGGGGGCAGAACAGTGTGCAGCACCCAGAGCTGGGGTTATTACCCCCAAACACACACATACACACACACATACACACATATATACATACATAACTGATTTTACGTTGTTCATCTGATAAATATATTGTTTTATTTGCAATGCTTAATTGTGCAGACGGGAAGTTTCTTGGGAATCTGCAATATATATTGTGTGTGTTATTAATCCCATTGTCGGATGGGACACTGCAGATCAGCCCTTTATATACAGTATATATATATATGTAGGGATGTCTTGGTTTGCTTGGTTACCTCCGCTGCCGGGTGCCTCTTGAGGGAGTGTTGGATGGTCCGCGGCGGCTCGGCAGCACAGGGCGCCGCCATGTTGTTGCGCAATAGTAGGTGCGACTGTCAGAGCGGTGAGAGTTCGCGCATGCGCAGTGCCAAGCGCGCAAACGGCTGGCCAATCACAGAGAGGCATTACAATAAACTACAAACCCCAGGAGCCTCAGCGAAGTCACCTGACGCCAGGGAGCGAATAGGATGCAGGGATTTGCTGACAGGCAGGAAAGGGAAGCGTGGGGGAGAGACCACGCTAGCCAGAGGAGCAAGGGGAGAACTAGTGTGTGTGCAGGGGGTCAGTGACCCACCTGCGTAGGCCAGATTCCCCCTCAGGCCCCAGTGTATACCCTGAGTCACCATAAGCTTGTGGTGCTGCAGGGACGCCCTATATAGGTAGCGACACTTAGTCACTTACTGCATAGACAGGTAGGGACACAGTGTCGCAGAGCTGCGGTGGTGACAGTCGTTTGGGCCCAAGCTGCTGGACATCATCCACTCGTGGGAGACTGCGCTGGATCGGCGGATCCTTTTTGAAGTTTGTTGCCGATCACCGCAGTGACCGGAAGGTATTTAATAAGTGCACCAACACCGGTACCAACAGGCGCTGATCCCGCCTTGGGGGAGGACTCTTTGGGGACACTGGGTTGAATGACCAGAGAACTGCGCATATATACATAACAGTGGACACGGTGTGGGGTGCACGCGGTGACGGGGAAGTGACTTTTCTCTATAGGAGCGTGGCCGAGCCACCTGTAGACGTTATTGCATGTCAGTCAGTTCAATGCTATATCATATGTGTGTAATTACTTATAGTTATAAGATAAGGGTCTACCCATGCGTATCAGTAAACGGTTACCAAACTGAAGTGTGTTACTATTGTTCTTGCCTAGGGGAATCTCACTTATTGGGGATCCTGGGTAAGTGGAGGCGCTGCCAAAAGTGTTATTATTACCCCAGGCTCCCAGTTAGCGGAGGCCCAGATCTCGCTGAGCTGTGTACAGTACCAGTAGTCACTCTAGAGCAGTAGGAAAGAGGGATATATATATGATCTACAGTGTCCCATCTATATCTATATATCTATATCTATATCTATATATATCTATCTATATATATATATATATATATATATATATATATATATATATATATATTTGTGTGTGTGTGTGTGTGTGTTTGTTTCATCAATGGCCATATGGAAAAGTGGCATTTTGGAGGGAAATTTTATATCCTCATACTCTAATGATTTGCATGGGGGAGGGGCATTTAACTTAGAAAGAAAGTATAATATTTTTTTGCATCTTGTTATGCACAATATCTTCTAATTTTATTATAATGAAAAAGTAGATTTTTGTTACATTTTTATAAATGTATTTTGGTGGCACTGCACCGTCTCACCACTAGGTGGCAGCAGGCACCACTGACATATCTGTATAACTGGGGCACTAAGGTGCAGGAAATATCTCCCTGCCTGATGTGTTCAGTGCAAAGTCACTTTTATGGGCTTTTTAAAGATGACTGACAAAAGCTAGTGAAAGATGTACTGTATCCCTAATTAAAATGAGCGATATATACGTAGGGAGTGTATTTAGAAGTGTGTGGAAATGGCCTATAATTAATCTGTAACATGTACCACTTTGTATCATTATAACACGGGTGTGATATCCCTGTTACAGTAACTGATATATAGGTTGGGATAACGCTTACATGCGATATGTAGCGTGCAGTGGTTGCAATGTCGCAGTTTGTAATATAAACGATGTAATAACTGTTTATGAAAGCGCTCCCTGCTCACCAATAACACGTTCCACATCTGGAACTTATTTGCAATATTTTTTTATTTTGCTGGGTTTGTTAAATGGCGGCTCCTGGTTCTACGTTGTTGGTCGGATATCGGGGGAGCATCCACTTCGGAGCTGTTCCCCTCGGGCAGTGACATATTGGGCAGGATAAAGATGGCTGCTGACAGTTTTTGTAATTCGAGCTGTCCATCGCCATCTCGGCTAAGAGCGCCTTTTCCTTCTGTTTATTTAGGGGTCAGCGTGGTCTTATACCGTGGGACAGGGTGGTCTTATTCCGTGGGACAGGGTGGTATTATATCATGAGACCCCTGATCCCAGTAATTTTGGGTGCTACCGCTTTAACCCATTAAGCATCACGGTCATTGTGGTCCCACGTGGGACTGACCCTTTAACCCGGCTGGAGAAATAATAACGCATGTATTTATTCTGTGTGCTGTTATAATATTGAACCATTAACTTCTATATTAGGTTTCTGACATCCCATTTGTATTACACAGATCAGGGAATAGAGGCCACTCGGTGTGTGAGGATTTATACAGGAACTGGGGGTTGTGATGTTTACACCTTGATAAGTTATTGCTCTGATCCTGCTGCCCGGTGTCCTGCTGCCCGGTGCCCTGCTGCTCGGTGCCCTGCTGCCCAGAAGACTGGAAGGCTTGTTCAAAAAACCTTTTTAATTGACATACAAAGAAAGATAGTCCTCTTTGGCGCTTGGATCCTGGTGGACGGTGTTGTTATTCTCCGATAAACATATATGAAGAGAAAAACAACAAACAATACATGTACTTCAATGTAATGTCTAAAACTGTCATTCTTTAAACACCTTTATGTGTATTTCCATATAATGAAGCACCTTCTAAAGGGATTTATCTTCCCCTGAGATGTATTGACAGAGGTACATTATAGGGGTGAGTATAGGGTTAAACTGTGAGAGTATGGTGATCTTTAATCTCCAGATATCCCTATACCCATATACACCAATCAGTGCTGGTTACTGCAGTGGAATCACACCATAAATGAGTGGAATAGATTCAAGAGACTTAAATTGTAACACGTTAAAGCTGCAGTTCAAGCTGCCATTTAAATTTTATATATATATATTTGTACCCCTGACGAAGTAGCCCTTGTAGGACGAAACGCGTAGGGTTGGTGACGTCATCGCGTTTTTGGGTGTGTGTACACGGAGTCCTGAGCGTCCCTTCAATCTAGCTAGCTGCATTTTGAGTGCTGGCAACTATCCTATGCAGGAGCAGAGGACGTGGAGACACTGATAGACTCAGTGATTTGGCGCCAACTCGTGACAGGAGCTGGTGGTGGCTGCACGCTGTGCAGATGTACCCTGCCTACCTGGGACCCCCCTCACCCTCGCAGATGACTACACACAGAGATTTCTCTCCCACGTATGGTTGCTTTTTTTAATCCTGTAAGTGCATTTCCTTTGGGCTGCAGTTTTTTAAATAAATGTACTTTATTGTTTAACCAGTTACGTGCTATGGAGCTTGCGCTTCTGTTTGTTTTTTTTGTATATATATATATATATATATATATATATATATTTTTTTTTTCCTTTCCCCATTCAATATTCTGTAAGGGCCCAAAAAACGTCCTGTATATGTTCTATGATTATTGTGGTTTATGTATATGTTGCCAGGTTCCCTCTGCCTGTCAACCCCCCTCACCTTGCTGGCGATCGCGGGGGCCGCCGAGCCCAATGGTGGTCCCGTCGGCCGATCGCAAGAGTGGGAGCGGTGAGGATCCTGCTTTGGGAGGGGTTGCCGGGGACGCACGCGGCCGGTATCCAGGGCCGCGATCGCGTTGCGAGGGCTCCTGGCGCTCCCGAAGCAGGGCGGCAGGGCGCCACCATTTCCTATGTGTTTGCGCATGCGCAGTCAAGATCTCGGTGTGGTAGCCAGCAGGGAAGCTCGCGCATGCGCAAGACAAGCGCGCGAGAGGCAGCCAATCAGCAGAGGGCTCTAGAGAGGGACTACATATCCCATGAGCCTAAGGAGCGCCCCACATGACCCCAGGGAGCCAATAGGGCTACAGCATCTCCCTGCAGAGGAGATTAGATACATTTTGCGGGCTCTGAGCATGTTAGTCAGTCGGCGTCAGGAGCAGCTAGGGGAAGGAGGTAGGGTGCAGGAGTCAGTGACTCCCTGCATAGGCCAGCAGCCCCCTAGGCCCCAGATAGCCCTGAGCCACCAGTAGCTTTGAGTGTTTCAGGGACAGGCCCCAGGTTAGGGACCCTGCCCTTTACTATCCAGAGTCAGTTAGGGACACAGCGGACGCTGCGCGTCCATCCAGAGGTCTGGGCTCAGATCTTTGCTGTCGCTGCAGCAGCCATCCGGGTGGGATCGCCCCGGACGGTAGTTCCTGTAGTCAGCTGTCACCGGACCCTTTGTGAAGCTCCTTGGCAGGCCCGGGCACTGGAGTGCTCGGCAGGTAACCATCACCAAGTGCACCAACTATACTATATTATACTCACACGGGACTAGTGGCTGCGCAGTCACACATATCTATCTTATGTGAAGGGACATATTGTGTGGGGTTACTGGACACGGGGTGGGATCACTCGGTGAAAGGGGGTCGCGTTCTGCGAGACGCAGTAGTTAGTGTCTCCTCTAGAGAGGGACACCTGTTGATATATATATATATATATATATATATATGAATAAGTACGTTTGCTACAGTAAAGTTATTGGTTGTTTTACATGCTGTGTGTGTGATATATATTGTCCTGCGAGAACCACTCCCCCTCTGGTGGGAGCCATCGCAGGTGGAGGCGCTGCAACGAGTACGAGGTTACTCCTATTATTATACGTGCCCCAGGCTCCCCGTGGCGGAGGCTTAGGCCCCCTGTGAGCCTAACAGGTAAAGCACCACACCTGGTAACATTAGGTTCCCCGCACACACATACTATATGCTATTGGGAGGGGGAAAACCTGTTACATTTGGAGGCGCTGCTGAGATTCTACCTGGGGTGCCCTATTCCATATCAAATTGTCCGATTTAAACGCCATCATGTCTGTGCCGTCAAAGCAAGAAGTCCATGACTGGGCCTCAGCGCGCCGCATGTCCCCAAGATGCGTGGTTGCAGTGGCGGGAGTATCAAACGACACAGACTTATTCGCAGTACGCAAGCAAGTAAGGAATTGTCTGGGACTGACCACCGCCCGGGTGTTAGACTATAAACTTGATCATGATGGCCGGGGGACCACCTAGCTCCTGGCCACCGAACGCGACATATGCTCAGAGACTGTTCCCCATGTATTAATATAACTAGTGAAATATCGCTCACCATAATAATAAGTAAATTAATAGAAAATATAGTTTCAGCTGGTGCAAAGGGGATAGGGATAACAGACATAGGGCCTCATGCAGAGAGCATCGTTATTTCAAAACTCGCCATTTTTTGTTCAATTTCCCTCAGAAAACGGCATAAAATGGCGAGTTGCGAAAAACGCGCCATTTTTTTATTTCTATGTTTAAAACTCGCCTCGCGGCTGGCGAGAACCTCAATCGCGCCATTTTTAAAACTCTCCGAATGCAGAGAGGTGCGAACGGCAAGTAGCGGCTGTTCGCGCCAAAAAAAGGCGCGATTCTCGCATTTTTGCCGCGCCACGAAAATATGGCAAGATGGCGCTCGCCGCCTATAGTAAAGGGGAAAAAAAAGGCGCGAATTTGTTTTTACACGTTTCTGAAGCGCGCATCTCGCCAATTTAAACTCGCCACACGCATCCATGTTAAACATAGCAGAATTCGCACTTTCCTGCATATGGAGAATAAAACTCTCCAAAAAAGCTACTTTTTATGAAATTCGCCATTTTTAAAATTCTATGCTCTCTGCATGAGGCCCATAAACACATAAGGTGACAAAGAGTTCTCCTAAAAAGATTCCCATTCACTGCACAGCAAAACTGAAAATAATAATCAGGATTCAAATACCCACTATAGATATAGTATAGGCTATAAAGGGTACAATTAAGTAACCATTCCCAGCACTGCGGGAGGACAGTTACCACTAAAATGCCCGTAGGCAGAAAATAATAAATACTTTATTCAACAGAAATCGGCGCAGTAACACATACTCAAAACTACCATAAAAACAATTAAAACTCATATCACGGGTGGTGAAGGGTTCAGGGATGTCTATGGTTAAATCCAAAGTAATATGATATACATCCCCTAACCAAATCCTTATCCTTAGTGTGAGACAGAAATGGCTGAATAGGGGTTAATTAACGTATAACAATGAACCCACTTGTCTCAGGGTGGGGTGCTGGTATAGGAAGAACCGATGGATGAGTGCTGTAAATCCTCTAGTGATAGATGGCAATCGCAATATAAACAGCATATAAACAGCATGTGGTGCAGTGCATCCGGTGTGGTATATAGATCAATACCAGGTCCCGTATGCAGTATATCACACAATAGGTACACCATAAGCACACAATGAGCATTCGCATGTCGCAGCAAAATGGAGTGCTGTGCATTCAATAAGCACAATTCACCTGCACCATTCAAACCCAGCTCAACCCACCCCACCAACAACGATCAGGAACAGTCTCACCCGTGACTCCTCCTACACGACGTCAACGCGATGACGTCATGCCGACGTACGTTTCACGCATAAGGGGCTGGCACTTTCTCAAGGTGGGAGGTGATAGAAGGAGCAGCGCTGCCCTCTTATATACCCACATGCCGTGCGGTTCTTAAAGGTACAAGTGCCCTACAATGTTGTAGTGGAAAATAGCTAAATAATCAAATAATTAAATAAAGAAAAACGGGGGATGGTGAAATTGTGTATTGGGTCACTGGTTTGTCCTAGGTTCATAATGTATATGCCACGGTATAGTGAAAAGCGTGAATAAATAAGAGTCATAATCTGAGGATCATTGCAGAATGACAAATAAGTTTATTGCAGTGTACGGTGCACACACAGAGGAGAGTTTCAAAATAAAACTCTCCCAACGACATGATGGCATACAGGCCTTATTTATACACAAAATACTAAGCCCACGCCCCATATACGAGGTTGCGTGTGCGTCACTACGTAAGCATATAAGGTAAACAAAATATGAATATGAACACATCGAGTTAATAACATTATTATGGGATTCATATTAGAAATGAAATTACTCAGCTAATATTCCTTATACGGGTCGGTGACTTTTACTCTACATACGGGACTTCATGGGCACCTCCCTCGGAATGCGAGACAGTGCGCTATCTGTCTCTTATTTTCATAACATTGGCACTTTGCTCTTCTCCTCAAGGTTTTTCAGTTAGCTGCGTGGTTTATTATCACTTTAAAAATTGGAAGCAGAAATCTCTTTCAAAACGTCCATTCTCATACCCCGTTCATTCAGACAAAACCTAAAATGGATGCTGACTTAAAATGGTTGCTTAGATCCCAATGCTGTTATGTCAGACCCCCCCCCCCTTACATCATATTCTCACTTTGTCACTCCCTCCTTTTTTTTATTCTTAAAACATAGCTTTTGAGAATTAAGATTGTGATGTTAGTCCAGGGAAGCATAGACAGATTCATATTTTGTACTGGGGTGCTCCATCCTCTGCTAGTGTTTGTAGGTATACACTGGAGTGAAAGGAAGAGGGTATTTCCCTCCTGCTGTCATAGTCTCGTATGGCGCAGTGGCCAATATGTCTTTTGGAGTTGAATAACTGTGGTCGGCATCTTCTTTCTTCAAGGGACTGCTGTTTCTGGCATCTGCAAAGAGTGGCATCAGATTGGGGGAGGGGGTCGCACACAATTGTGGATTCTACCTTTGCAACACGTGACACCCACATATATGATGACAAGTAACACCCCCACACACACCAAAACATTCAAAAAAATTGTTCCAAGTGATCCAAGCCAAACACCTAACCCCAGAGGGTCCCATTCCATCCCATCTTCCTTTCTAAGCCTCTTTTGAATCTCTTCTATTTTATCTAGTTCATGCTGCACATTACTACACTGATCTTGAATGAAAATACAATATTGTTCTTTGATCAAAGCACATACCCCTCCTTTTGAAGCTAAAACATAGTCTAAGCAATTCTGTTTTGTAAGGCCATAAGCCTAACCTGAACCTGTTCTTGGTTTAATGATGAAATTAAAAACTGCAAAATTAAGGCCACATCCTTCCTTTAAATTGTTATCTGACTAAATATACATTTTTACACAGGTTTCATTGGTTGGTGGAGACACTTGACCCATAAATTGATTCTTGTTCCTAGTGTATGATACACCCTTTAAAGAGGTTCCCTTAAAAAAATGGGAAAATACAGAAATTATACACATAATACTAAAAACCTTATTTTATGCAAGCAACCTTTCTTTGGATATGCAGTTGCTAGATAAAGGAAATGGCATCTATCTCTATCATTATATATTTTCAGAATCATCACAACATTCTATTACTGAGAATTGAGGGGGTTTGGTATCTGTGGAAGCGAAATGCATGATCCTCACCCCTACACGCATTGTATACATCATTCACTCAGAATATCAGAACAGACGATGTCTGCGATGGTCAACATGACTGACATAATCCTTTCCTTGTGGCTGACACACGCCCCTGGGTGACCCCCTCCTTTCGGTGGAGGTGCAACACACTTCTGGATCAAAGTTTTGCTGCACATGACACATACATAGAGGGTGACGAGTACTGCCAAAACACATACAAGAGCTTTCACAAGCCACGCTTCCAGGAAACCAATCCTCCCATCAAGGCTCAATTGTACATACACCTTAAATTTCTAACTTAAACACACTCTAAAGAATAAAAATATTGAGTCTCTGAAAAAAATGAAATGTTCTGATAAAACCTGGCCTTAGCCTGGTGTCTTATTTTCCTCGTTGGTTAACGGTTAGAGTTTTGACTCGGCAAGACGTTAACTTGCTGCGGCTGTGCTTTAGGTGACTTTGGTCTTTGGTGGCGCTGGAACGTTTGGTGGAGCTGGAACGAGCTTTGGGTCCAGGAAAAGAACTCTGCCACTTTAATTGCTGTAGTGGTGGTTAGTATAGGCCTTTTCACCTGGGATGAAGAGCATGCTTGCGCAGGAAATGTGTGACTATTAACCCCATCTCGAGTAGGTGCACTTTCAACTTTGCCTAGAGAGACTCAAAAAATGTATTAGTTGCATACAACTTATTGTTTTATTACCAATAACATGGTCCTTAATTCGTTCCTTTGGACTGCTGATAGTCACAAGTCCTCCCATAAGTGTCTCATAGGGAGATAATTTATACCTACGAATAAATTCTTGTATCAATGTGTTTACTCCTGTCTTAGCATCCACATATAGACAGAGGTATTCCCTATTAATGTTTCTAATTTGTTCCTCAAATTAAAACTAAGTAGCCAATGTGAACCTGACTTTGATAAAATCTAAGTTCCTGAAACTTTGGGGTCTCATCCCTTGCCAAACCACTTGCTTCCATAATTAATTCTATCCTGTCTGCAGGCCATATCCCTAAGACCTGGAAAACTGCCAGAGTTTGTCCCAATCTTCAAAAGTGGGGACAAAAAACCCTGTCTCAAACTACAGGCCAATCTCTCTTCTCCCAATACTATCCACAGTCATGGAAAAATATTCACCCCCAATTAAGCAATTATTTTACCCATATAAATTTCCCTAGCCAATCCCTATCTGGCTTTTACCCAAACACTCCACTGTAACTATTCTGCTAAAAATTTGAAATGCCTTATATATAATGTATACCCTGTTCACTTATGTAACTGCTTTTGCAACTACGTATCCCCTGTATTTAACCCTATGCCCAAGACACACCCACAAATGAGAGGTGACTCCCAATTCATCACTTCCTGGCAAACCCATTCTAGATTACACAGCAATTTTGACAATAACCACTGCTTAGGGACACATTTTGAAAAAATAAATGGTTAAAAGTTATAACATACATCACATTCAGTTAATAGACAAATGATTTTGTATAAGACTTCACACTAATGTCTTGCTTTATATAATCTCTTTGCACAGTGCTGAGCACACGGTCAGCTTTATAATTTTAAAGACACTCTGCATATTCATCTGACTAAAGAAGAAAAATAATTTTATACGACTTGTTCCCAGGCAAAAAGCCATCTTGTTTCTGGGCGTTTCGCCAATTGACCCTGAACAGATAAGATAACGGCACACCACGGCTTCTTCCTGAAAAATAATAATTATTGGATTGGAACTTTTGCTTAAAGTTTAAATACATGGAGCTTTATCCAGAGCCCTAAGAACTACATTTTTTATGGCCTTTAACCAACGGGCTTTTATATAGCTGCGGTTTATAAAACTTCTTAACACACAAATAGCTCCCACACGCTCATGCTATCTCATGCTATCTCCCTCCACTCAGTTCTTTTTAATGCCTTCTGTTTGAACTTTCATATTTTCACTGACTTCATTCACTACAAATTTATGCTATCCTGTTTCAATTCTGTCCTTTCTCAAGCTACACAAACCTATTTCTCTCCATTAATCAACACTCACAAGTCTAACCCACACTAACTCTTCCTTCATCTCACCTCAGGACTTTGCTGACAATTTTAAGAAAGAGGTTGAATCCATACACCAGAACATTCCCTCTGTTTCCTCCTATCCTACTTTGCTTCCTACTCTCTTCCTGCTTTCCTTGACTCTTTTTCCACTGTATCAGAAGAGAATGTCACCATCACTGTTGATCTTCTCTTCTCCCTCTAATCTGATACATTTCCATTCTCCTTAAAACATGTAATAGTTATACCATGACTCAAAAATAGCAAGCTTGACCCTACCTGTCTTTCTAACTACTGAACTTGTCTTGTATTCTCTTGCTTGCTCCATTTTCTTACCACCCATTCTCTCCTTAACCCTCTACAATCTGACTTCTGCACTGCTCCCTCCACGGAGACAATTCTCACTAAAATAACTAATGACCTATATGCTGCCCAAGACAGAGGTCATTACACTCTGTTCATATTACTCCACCTCTCTGGAGCATTTGCCTCTGTGGACCACACTCTTCTCTTTTCTCTGTACACACTCTTTCTAAGTGACCTAATAACATCTCTTAGGTTTAAATATCACCACTATGCTGACGACACCCACATTTACTTTTCAACCCCTGACCTGCTGTACAAACCTAAGTTTCTTAATGTCCTTCTGTTATCTCATCCTGGAAGGCCCTCTTTCGCCTTAAATTTAACATGGCAAAAACAGAGTTCCTCATACTTCCTCCCAAACCTGACCCTATTATCTCCTTCCACATTACTCTTGAATCTTCCATCCAGTAGCCCAAGCACGCTGCTTAGGGGTCACACTCTGTTCCTGTCTCATATTCTCCTCTTTCATTCAAAACATTTCTATAACTGTCGCTTTTTCCTCCACAATATCACAAAGATACACCTGCTCCTCTGTTGCTCAACTGTTAAAAACTCTGATTCGGACCCTCATTCTCTCCCCTCTTGATAACTGTAATCCCCTGCTATCCCGCCTTCCTGCCTTTCACCTGTCTTCCCTTCTATCTCTCCTAAACGCTGCTGCCAGAATCACTCTACTCTTTAAACTCTAATTCTTCGTTTCCCCTCCTGAAATTCCTCTCCTGGCTTCTAATCAAATCCTACTGTCTCTGTACGCTCTCCCTACCTACCAATTAGATTGTAAGCTCCTCAGAGCAGGGACTTCTCTTCCTTAATGTTACTTTTATGTCTGCATCACTTATTTCATGACCTATTACCTTTACCATTTGCTACCTATATGATTACGACGTGCACCACTCTTGTGAAGCACTGTGCATATTAATGGCATTATATACATAAGAACATACAATACAATATATACTTCAAACAATGCTTGTGAGCTTTTACCCGCATTTTTAAACACAAAATATTACCAAACATATCTTAATCCTATAGAAATAAAATTGAAATGTGTTTTTACTGGTTACACACAATACAGAACACACAATACAAAAAACTTCTCTCATACACAGCCAAACAACATCACAAAAATAACGAACAAATAAAAGAAAAACATTTCTCCCCTATTATCAAACAATTTCACCCTGCAACTAAATTAATAAAAGTTCCCTTCTCTTTCTTTATTCTCATAAATAACCTGAATTTATGACTACTCTGATGCTCCGGAGCTTTTGAGTTAACTTTTGTATCTTGGCACATTCTTCGCGCTGGAGAAAAAGGTGGGGGCACGATCTGTGCTGCTGTTATTCTGATTCTCTTTCTTGCAGACATTTGAGCAGAAGAAAAAAAGAATACTGTATCTCCTGGTTTTAAAACACTTATCCGTCTGGCCAAAACGAATAAACCCTTTAAACTTCACCAGTGACAGAGCTAAATATATGCCCTCTCTTTTTCCCCATTCTTTAATCCTTCTATACTTGATGTACACCTTTTAAAACCTTTTACAAATTTAGACTTCATTGTGAGCAAATAATAGTCATGTTTTTGTACGTACTTGCAAGTTCTTGGATGGTGATTTGTGCACACATGTGATACTTAGCATGGTTTATCTTTCACACAGGTAATCATTCAGGAAAAATTCATTAGGGTATCAAATCCATCTAGCCACTCTCCATTAAGGGCGCAACAATTTTACTTGCCGGCACCGAAACTTGAGTTTATATCAGGAAATGATTTATAACCACTGATACGTTTACAACTGATTTCTCTGGCATCCAGTCAGCCGGGCCTGCCATGCATTGACTTTAGCCACAAAAACCTCATAAAATCCAAAGATTTATACTGCCACAGACACACAGGGATTACTGAAAGTTAGAAGGTTCCACTATGAGCCCTTGCGTTCGCATTCTTACGAATAAGAAAACCGGTGCGGCTGCTTATAGGTTCACGCTTCCTTCCATAGTAATTTATTGCAAACAAACTTTTTTCATTGGGGTGGCATGTTTTTCACTGGAACTTGCATGTGTTTTTTCATTGGCCAACAAAACATATTTATATTGTCTCTTCTTGTTCTCTGTATCCATTCTTTATTATTTTTGTCTGCAGACACATAACCTCTAACGGCAAATTTTGAGAACTTTGGTTTCCCATTATTCTCCTGTTACAGTAATCACATTTAATTGACCTGTACAATACTCCTGATACAATAATCAGCGCAAGCTGATTGCGTACAACTCTTTTGGCATGTTATTGTTCTGATTTTTTCACCATAACTATACCCAAGAAAACACTTGAATTACTTCAGCGGGTCCAACCCAGTCCTGATAAACCTTATACCTTTATAACATAGATACAGATAAGACCTTCTAAACAGATATCCATACTGCTGCGACACACTTTATTCGAGCAAATACCCAGTATGTACCTGGCAGATACCTGGAATGCGCCGCTCCTCACCTCTGACAAGCCCCGTTGCGTTTGCCTTCCCAGCCTGGGTTCATGCCTGGCTGACGGGCGGCTGATCTGTTAAATGATAATGATTAGGATTTAATAGGCTGCAATGCTTCGCGTGTCTACCAGATGGCATAAATTCATGAATTGTAATGCAGTATATATATATATACTGTGCAGTATTGCAGCCAGCGGGAATAAAATGCTTCAATCCCTGCCTGGAAAATAACGCAATGCACTTGGGCAGAAAACAGTCACAAACCTCAATACACCCGAGTATACCCGAATTCGTGGGACTAGCCGAGCTCGAATAAAGTGTGTCGCCAGTGTAAATAAACTCACTTGGTATGTTAATGACAAGACAGAGCAAATGTACAATCAGGGACCCTTCCTGCACAGACAACAAAAATATTTATCACAACCCAGGACAGTCTGAAAAACAATCCCTTAAGCATACAAACACTCACCTTCATCACCAAAACACCAAAACTTTTAACGGGACTCTCACCTTAATCCCAATAAAACTTAACATCTATAACACTTTAAAATGGATACAGGAACAGACAAATAAACTTATTTGAAACTGCGAGGTAAACCCGTCAACCCAGATTGAGACACCCTTCAAAACACTTCTCTACACACCACTCAAAACAATTTTTTTAAACTCAGACTTTCCTCAAAAGGTGCCTTTTACCTTGATTCTTACGAGCGCTCAGGTTTGAGTGACCGAGGAGTGTTTTTCAGGTGCTCAGCTTCCGGTATATTTGAGTCCCTATTCGGGCGCCATCTGTGAAAAGCGTGAATAAATAAGAGTCATAATCTTAGGATCATTGCAGAATGACAAATAAGTTTATTGCCGTGTACGGTGCACACACAGAGGAGAGTTTCAAAATAAAACTCTCCCAACGACATGATGGCATACAGGCCTTATTTATACACAAAATACTAAGCCCACGCCCCCTATACAAGGTTGCGTGTGCGTCACTACGTAAGCATATAAGGTAAACAAAATATGAATATGAACACATCGAGTTAATAACATTATTATGGGATTCATATTAGAAATGAAATGACTCAGCTAATATTCCTTATACGGGTCGGTGACTTTTACGCTACATACGGGACTTCATGGGCACCTCCCTCGGAATGCGAGACAGTGCGCTATCTGTCTCTTATTTTCATAACATTGGCACTTTGCTCTTCTCCTCAAGGTTTTTCAGTTAGCTGCGTGGTTTATTATCACTTTAAAAATTGGAAGCAAAAATCTCTTTCAAAACGTCCATTCTCATACCCCATTCACTCAGACAAAACCTAAAATGGATGCTGACTTAAAATGGTTGCTTAGATCCCAGTACTGTTATATCAGACCCCCCAACCCCCCTTACGTCATATTCTCACTTTGTCAGTATTTGTCCTCAATGGTACTGATCTCCATCTAGTTACAGTAATAGTTGGTTATATAGTCCCAACAGACAGATAGGCATTAACACGGATAGCTGAACAATGGCATTCAGTTGAGGGTCAACATATACTCATATAGACTGAAATGGATGTATATAATTATCACAAACCATGTCGTGGGCACATATCTAGTTGATGATATTAAGGTATAGCAAATATCAGTGTCTGTAAGTGTAGGAATGATCTAACCTGAGCTGTCCGCCCGTGAGGTCAAAACGAACATCTAATTTAAAGCTATATACCGGGATCCGCCTAAAATGAAAAATAAAGGTTATGTATATCTCATGTGCCCACAGAATGGTATCTACAACATATTACCCACAAAGGTGGTATCAATAACATGCTATATAAATGAAGTGTATATGTAGCCCTCATTTAGCCCCAATGTGTGCAGTGTATAGATCCATTTGCATTCAGTCTGCAATAGGATCCTATTCCAGTCTCCCTTACATTGGCCCCAGGGAATATGTTCAATCCCAATAAAGACCAGTAGGTCACTATTCCCTTGATGGTCGTTAATAACTTGACGTGCCAATGGTGTGTCTTTGGAGTTTCTAATGGATCCCAGGTGTTCAAGAATCCTAGTTTTAAACTGTCTAAAGGTCTTACCCACATATAATTTGCCACAGGAGCAGATGATTAGATAAATAACTCCCTCAGTGGTGCAATTTATGTAGTCGTTAATCTTGAAAGTGAGTGTTTTTGTGGAATCCATAAACTCTGTTGTTTTGGGTACATACCTACACGCCATGCACCGTCCACACGCATATGAACCCTTGGGTTTCTGATCTAACCAAGTACCGCGTGATTTTACCTGAAAGTGACTTCTTACTAGAATGTCCTTCAAATTTCGGCTTCTTCTACTAGTAAGTTTCGGTGTAATTGATAATGCCTCTTTCAGATCAGCATCCTCTAAGAGGATGTGCCAATGTTTGTTGAAAATGCGGTAAATCGAACCCCATTGGTCACTAAATGTGCCGATAAACTGAATAGGTTTGTAGTTGCCACTTGAATGTCCTGGGATTGTATTAGCTAGGAGTTGGGTTCTCGCTCATTTTAAATTTCCTTTTGAGTGGCTTCGTTCTAGGAATCTGTCTGTCATGATATTGGCTTGTTCTTTGAACTCTGATATGTTTGAACAGTTACGCCTTAGGCGTAAATATTGGCCTGTTGGGATCGCCTTTATTACATGTTTGGGATGCTGGCTCTCCGCTCTTAAAAGACTATTTGTCGCTGTACTTTTTCTAAAAATGGTAGTTTCTAGTTTCCCCATAGTGTCCTTAAAGACAGTTATATCCAGAAAGTCTATACTTGATAGGCTGGAGACAGTAGTGAGTTTCAAATTATGTTGGTTTGTATTCAATATATCAACAAATTCATTCAAGAGATCCAAGGTACCCGTCCATAGCATTAGAATATCATCAATGAACCTTACCCACAGGTCAATAAACACAGTATATGATTCCAGGGCATCACTGAAAACCACCGTTTCCTCCCACCAGCCCAGAGGGCAGGACTTATTGGCACATAACGAGTTCATTCTCCAGTTACTGGACCTTACCCTGACCAAAAACTATTTTGTATTCAATAACAGATATTACCATCAGATCCAGGGCACCGCGATGGGGACCACCTGTGCCCCCACATATACCAATCTCTATCTGGGCTGGTGGGAGGAAACGGTGGTTTTCAGTGATGCCCTGGAATCATATACTGTGTTTATTGACCTGTGTGTAAGGTTCATTGATGATATTCTAATGCTATGGACGGGTACCTTGGAACTCTGGAATGAATTTGTTGGTGTAGGAGTCAGCAGCTGGGTGGCGAGTCCACCCACCTCGCCTACTCCAGATAGATGGTCAGGCAGTCCCCCAACCATGCCTAGCATAGGAACTGGAACCAGTAGTCAGCCCCTTAGTGGAGGTCTTTCCTTGAATATGACAGCCTCCTAACTAGTAGAAGCCATAACCATCTCGTCTCAAGCACAGAGCTACCGGAAACTAAAAGCCTTTTCTGGGATTCTACTGACGCCTTCAGGAGAAGAAGGGATCGAAACATGGCGGGAACATACTTTCCAAGTAATAGCGGAGTGGTCAGCTCTGAAGCCAGCAAAAGACAGATTGTTGGTTGAGTGCCTCCGAGGCCCAGCCTCCCAACTGGTACGGACGCATCGTGAAGTGGAAGGAGAAGTTACGGCACAGGAACTGGTGGAAATGCTCACTCAGTCCTATACCTGAGAAGACGAAGAGGATGAGCTGATGGCCCAGTTCAAAGCTCTTCGCCAAAAAGAAGGAGAGGATTTGTCTGCCTTCGTCCGCAAACTACAGCTGTCGCTGGGGAACCTCCTGTCCAAAAACATCATTTCAGTCGCCGAAGTGGACCGGTACCGACTCAAACAGCTACTAAAGGGGTCGTTGCCTAGCCACTCCATAGCTATAATGATGCGGGCCGCCCCGATCGCTGCTGTACCACCCAGCTACATGGAATTGTTGCGTCACATCAGAGGACATGAGGTGCAGCTACATTTTCATGACTCCAAAAAGACCAAGGAAACCATCAAGGGTGACACCTCTGTCCCCTCCGCCCCAAAGGGTAAGAAATCTTCCAACCAGGAGGAGGAGGTGACTCACAAATCGCCTGCCGGGAAGGGCCGTACCTCCGAGAGATCATCCTCCACGTACAAGGGTCGTCCTGAACGCCGCGAAGTCGTTTGCTATAACTGCGGGAAGAAGGGCCACTTCTCCAGCGATTGTCCGGAGAGGGAGGATCCTCCAGAGGAAAAAACTCCCGATAGAGGAAATTCCGCCCGGTCAATGGTCTGCCGCGTACAAATGGCAGAGTCTGACCAAGAAACCCCTACTGGAACCAAAGATGCTCCTTCTGACTCTGGCCCCAGTGATGACGCCTTACCAAGGGAAGCTTACAGTCAAGTAGGCCCCTCGGCCATCGTGCCTGTTGTACTGGAAGGGATCTATGTATCTGCCCTACTGGACACTGGATTCCAAGTGACCATTATATACCGCAAGTTCTATGACCACCACCTTAGACACTGCCCCCTGAGGTCGGCCGAACATATGAAGGTTAGGGGGTTAAGTAATGAAGACTACCCCATCGATGGGATTGTAAGGGTTCAACTGGAAATACTCCAACTGAACACTGGCAAGAAACACCCCATGCATGTAGCGGCAATGGTATGCCCGGAGCCCCAAGACCAGTGCAAGTATCCGATCATCTTGGGAACCAATACTGATATAGTACAAGCTGTAATCAGAGCATACCTGAAAGAGACCAACGAGTTGCCGCTGGCCAATTCGCTCCTAGATCCCGTCCTACGAGAGGAGTGCAACCGGGTATATGCCTTGGAGTGTCACGGGGATCTCTACAATCGTCAACGCGGACTGACGACCATATTACCAGGGGGAGTGTAACGAATGGCTGTCAGGTGCTGTTATCCCGAGTGAGATGAGAACGATCAGCTTTCTCTCTGGAGAGTACCCCTGAGGAAGAAGTTCAGAGAGGGTATAGGGTACTACCCGAAGTGAGGGAGTGGACGACTAAAATCCCTCTACGAACCTACTTATATGTGCAGAACATCTCCCCATTCCCGATGGAACTTGATGCCGGACAGAGTCTGGGTTGCATATATCCGGTCAGCCCTGTGGAAACAACACCCCAGGTGAATGCGGCGGCGGCAGCGGGTGAGCGGTTAGTCGATCTGGACTTCAACTTCGGCAAGTCGACATTGCCCACTGAGTGGAAAGAGCGGCTGACAAGCCAGTTGAATAAACGACGGACTGTGTTCTCCATGAGTGAGATGGATGTGGGGTGCAGTCACAGCGCTCAACATGCCATTAGACTGAGTGATGCCACTCCGTTCCGTGAACGCACTCGTCGCATCGCCCCTAGGGATGTGGACGATGTGAGGAACCTCTTGCAAGAAATGGAGACCGCTGGGATTTTGATGGCGTCTCGGAGCCCTTACGCCTCTCCCATAGTGGTGGTGAGGAAAAAGAACGGATCCGTATGACTGTGTGTCGACTATCGAACCCTGAACAATCGTACGATACCGGACCAGTACAACCTTCCTCGCATTGAAGAGATCCTGAATGCTCTGAACGGAAGCCAATGGTTCAGCGTGCTCGATCTACGATCTGGGTACTATCAGGTACCCATGAATGCAGAGGATAAGGAGAAAACAGCCTTCGTCTGCCCCCTGGGGTTCTACCAATTTACACGTATGCCCCAAGGTATATGTGGGGCCCCTGCTACCTTCCAAAGACTGATGGAGAAGACTATCAGGGACATGAACCCTCAGGAGTGTCTCGTCTACCTGGACGACATCAATGTCTTCGGAAGGACCCTGGAAGAGCACGAAGAGGGACTGCTTAAAGTGATAGACCATCTTGGGAAAGAAGGATTGAAATTGTCCCTCGACAAGTGTTGGTTTTGTCACACCTCGGTGACCTACGTGGGACACATCGTGTCTGCTCAAGGAATCGCCACCGACCCAGCCAAAGTAGAAGCGGTCGGGAACTGGCCGCGTCCCGAGAATGTCGCGGAACTACGATCCTTCCTGGGGTTCTGTGGGTATTACCGTCGCTTCGTGGAAGGGTACTCTAGTCGAGCTAAACCCCTGAACAATCTGTTGAAGATATACCCCGAAGATACAGGAAGGAAGGCCACATCGGCCCGTCAACCGTTTGGCGATAAATGGACGCCTGAGTGTGAACAGGCCTTCCTGAAATTGAAGAAAAGCCTGACCGAAGCGCCGGTGCTTGCGTATGCTGATCCCGAACAACCATACGTTCTGCATGTGGATGCCAGTCTCAATGGACTGGGTGCCGTCCTGCACCAGAAGCACCCCGAGGGCCTTCGGCCTGTAGCCTACATCAGCCGCAGTCTGACACCCAGTGAACAGAAATACCCTGTCCACAAGCTGGAGTTCCTGGCTCTCAAATGGGCAATCACGGAAAAGCTCCACGATTACCTTTACGGTGTTACGTTTGAGGTAAGGACGGATAACAATCCCCTCACGTACATCAATACCTTGGCCAAATTGGATGCAGCAAGACACAGATGGCTGGCAGCTCTGAACAATTACCGATGCTCCCTGAAGTATAAGCCGGGACCCTTGAATGTCGGGGCTGACGCCCTCTCCCGACAGCCAGGGCTAAGTGCTACTCAAGATGATGAGGAATGGGAAGAACTCCCAGGACCAGGGGTGCGAGCTATGTGTAGCACCGCCGCCATCATCAACGATCAAGTGGCCTTCTCAGAATTACGGGTTGCGGATTCCTTGGGATGCCAGTTGCAGGCTGTCCCAGCCGCCTACTGCGATCCCAAGGGGATGAACATAACTCATGACAAAGTGCTACGGTGGAAAGATCTGGTAGACTACCAAATACGAGATCCTGTCATTAGCATCATTAGGCAAGCCGTTGAAAAGAAGAATCCAGCCCTTCTGAAGTGTGCTCCCAACGACTTGGTTGCCTCGCTCATGCGGGAAGTGGACAAATTCGAAATCAATAACTGTTTACTCTATCGGGTGGTGCAATATCACAACCACCCGGACAGACGACAACTAGTCCTCCCTAGGAACTTACAGTACATGGTGTTAAAGTCCCTGCATGCTGAGCATGGACATCTCGGTGTAGAGAAGACATTTGGGTTGGTCCGAGACCGCTTTTTCTGGCCCAAGATGCGAGAGGCCGTAGAACGCCATTGTCGCCATTGCTCGCGGTGTATCCAACGCAAGACCCTGCCTACCAGAGCAGCGCCCATGGGCCATCTGAAAAGTTCTGGTCCAATGGACCTTGTGTGTATGGACTTTCTGTGCATTGAGCCTGATAGCCAAGGAATATGCAACGTGCTGGTCATCATGGACAATTACACTCGGTATGCCCAGGCCTTCCCCACTAAAGACCACAAAGCTATCACAGTGGCGAAGATATTATGGGAGAAGTACTTCGTTCATTACGGTCTTCCAAATCGCCTCCACTCAGACCAAGGTCGGGATTTTGAGAGCACTCTGATCCGAGAATTGCTCAAAATGCTGAACATTGCCAAATCACGAACGACCCCGTACCACCCCGAAGGAGACACTTTGCCAGAACGATTCAATCGGACCTTACTGGACATGCTTGGAACTCTAAAGGGAGCTCAGAAGACTGAATGGAGTCAACACGTGGAGGCCCTGGTGCATGCGTATAATTGTACCCGACACGAATCAACTGGATTCTCCCCATACTTCCTCATGTTCGGACGAGAGGCGAGACTGCCAGTGGATGTACGTCTTAGAGTCTCGACGGATGGGATACACAATGCTACCCATTTCAAATATGCAAAGACTTAAAGACAGCTTGCAGCAGGCCTATCAACAGGCTGAGAAGTCTACAGCTAAGCTGAATGCTGACAATAAAAGGCGATACGATCATAAGGTCAAATATCGGGAGCTCTGTCCTAGAGACGCTGTGTTGCTTCGAAATCTGGGAGTCCCAGGAAAACACAAATTGGCTGACCGATGGAGAGACGGTGTATATGAAATAGAATCTCAGATGCCTGGCCTCCCGGTCTATCGCATCAAAGACACTGAAGGCCGGGTAAAGGTATGGCACCGTAACCATCTTCTCCCCATTCCACAAATTCCACAAGTGGGAGATGAGGAAGCAAAAATACTGGCCACACCGCTCAACGGTGAGTCCGACTTATCAGAGATGGGTCAAGAGACTGTAAATAACGAAACCCACTCTGAAACTCCTGAAGACCCTATGGAAGGACCCTCTCAAAGGGACTATTCCACAGAAGGGGCATCTCCCGGAGGAGCTACGGGTAAAGGGCCCCGTAGGCCAACGCCTACTAAGGTGGCTCCAACAGGCCAACCTTTGGATCCACAGAGCCCGTGCTTTGTGCCAAACAGAGACTGTTCAGAGACATTTCTCCCCTCAAGGGAAGAGGCTGAGCCTCAGGACTGTGTTTATTACTCCCCCGAGGGAGTTGCAGAAGAACAGCTCCGAAGGAGCCAAAGAGTCAGGTACCCTCCAAATCGGGTAACCTATGATCAAATTGGGGCACCCCATTATGAGGCTCAGCAGTGGTCTCGGAGCAAAATCCAATCTGTGATTGTGATGCTCACAGAATTGTGCAACATCGTATAAAGTAAATTCGAATGTGCTAAGTTATATATTGAACTGCATTTTTATTATATAATTTCTGTACATGGTTGAGTTGTGTCCCAAGCGAGGACATTGGGTTTTTTTTTATAACTCTCATTTTTATTTGGTATTACAGAGCATACATAATATCACCACCTATTGGCATACGTTACAGAATACCCAATTTTGTCATCAAAACAGTGACACGTAGACAGGACATGAGACAGACGTAACAAACCACACGTAAACCACATCACTAAGACGGACAGGACAAACTAGACTGGGGTGAGACACATTAGGGTGGGTGGGGGTGGGGGGCACCTGTAACTGCTGCATCGGAGCGGAGGATCTGCTATTAGCTCTATGTGTACGCTAGGGTGTGTTGTGGATATCCCGGTGGTTCTATGTTCTCCGTCGCTATGTCATCATCTCGTCTGGTCTGCTTTGTCCAAGGAGAACGCATTTATCTATATTAATGCAAAATTGTGGCGGCGTCCACCCCCGGGATGTCTGTTTGGGCCAGCCATGGGGCCCATACGTTTAGAAATTTGGAGCCAGAGTCGTTGATCCAACTCGTCAACTGTTCCATCTGGCAGACATGCCAAATTCTGTTCCTGATTTTAGCTATAGTGGGTAATTCCTGTTGTCTCCATACTGCTGCGATCTCACACCTCGTGGCGGTTGCGAAATGTGCAACCAATTTGAGTGTCGCGTTAGACACGTCCTGAGGCCGTCTGCCCACGAGGAACAGCCACGGGTCCAGGGGGATCTCCAAGTTGAGGATTCTTTCTAGCCAATCTCTAATAGATTCCCAAATCGGGACCACTTTCGGGCAAGACCACAGCATATGTTTTAAATCAGCCGTTTCCCCACACTGTTTTGGGCAGAGCGGGGAATAGTCCTTGATAAATTTAGATAATTTCAATGGGGTATGGTACCACCGCATTAGGACTTTATATGCGTTCTCCTTCAACGTGGCACAAATTGAGCTTTTGGCAGCTGCCTGTAGTATCTGAACCCATTCCTCGTCCTCTAGTGTCTCCCCTAAATCTGTCTCCCACTGTCGCATGTATTTCAGTCGGGGGGCGTCGGAAGTCTTCTGACAGACTACCTCCCTGTACATCCGAGAAGTTAGTCCTCTTGTGTCCGTCTCTCTGGAACACAGCTGTTCGAAATTGGTTCGTGCTGGGCGAACCGGGAATTTATTATAGAAAGCCCTAACCTGGAGGAATCTAAATAATTCTGTGTTGGGTAGCTTTTTCTCATCCTTAATCATATCGAACGTCTTGATATATTTACGTCCTTCCAGGTCCTTTAATCGTAAGTACCCCGCTTGCGTCCATTTTACAAATTTGTCACCTAACAGCCCTGGAGCAAAATCCGGATTTCCCACCAGGGGGGTCATCAACGACTGTCGTGTGGTCAATTTAGCTTTAAATTTAGATGACTCCCAGACCGCTAGCGAGTTCGCAATTGCACAGAGTGGCATCCCTATTGATTTCTTGCACTGTTTTGGAAGCCAAATCAGATCGTGCAGTTTTACTGGCGCGCAGCATTCTGTTTCTAGGGCCACCCATCTTCTATTTGCTGGGTTCGAGTGCCACTGGACAATTTGGCATAATTGTGCCGCCTTGTGGTATGCCAACAAGCAAGGTACCGCTAACCCTCCTCTTGTTACTGGTTTTGTCAGTATGCTTTTCGCAATTCGTGGGCTTTTTTTATTCCAAATAAATTGAATAATGCGAGCCTGCAGCGTGAGGACCTCAGTCCTAACAAGAGGTATCGGGAGTGCTTGAAACAGATATAATAGTTTAGGCAGCAGGTTCATTTTGACACTATTGATCCGCCCAAACCACGATATGCCATAGCCCGCCCAAACCCTGAGATCTTCCTGCAGTTTCTTCACTATTCTGGGGAAATTTGCTTTATATAGTGTATTGTAGTCCTTTGTGATATATACCCCTAAATATTTGATAGCGGAGGGTTGCCATTTAAAATTGAAGTTGAGCTCTATCAGTTTTTCGACCGGCTTGGGTAGATTGATGTTAAGCGCTTCCGACTTGGCCTGGTTAATTTTAAACCCCGACACCAAGCTGAAAGTTCCCAAGATCGCAAAGACGTTGGGCAAGGAGGTGAGGGGTTTTGACAGTGTCAAGATTACATCGTCTGCGTATAGCGCTACTTTATGATGCTGCTCCCCTATATCTATCCCTGTTATATCTGGGCTCGCTCTGATATGAGCCGCTAACGGTTCTATGCAGAGGGCAAATATTAACGGTGAAAGTGGGCAACCTTGTCTTGTCCCGCTACGGATGTTGAATATCTCCGAGGGGAACCCTTGGTGTCGCACCCTTGCAGTGGGACCATTGTAAAGGGCTAGTATTGCCTCTAGGAGGCGCCCCCCGAACCCAAACGCCCCCAGCGTCTCCCTGAGGAAGGGCCAGTCAATCCTATCAAAGGCCTTTTCGGCGTCCAGACTCAACAACATAGACGGGATATTTTTCTTTTTTGCCAAATCAATCAAATCTACAATCCGCCTAGTATTGTCTGCCGCCTGCCTGCCCTCAATAAAGCCTACTTGATCCGGGTGAATCAACCCCGGAAGGACAATGCCCACCCTGTTAGCTAACAATTTTGAGAAGATTTTAGTGTCCGAATTGATCAGGGATATTGGGCGGTAGCTCTTGACGTCTGCCGGGTCCTTACCGGTTTTGTGGATCACAGAGATAGACGCCTGGAGCATCTGCGCCGGGAGGGGCTCTCCTGCTAGAATCCCATTAAATAGGGACAACAAGTGGGGAGCCAGAATCTTGACAAATTTCTTATAATATAAATTTGAAAATCCATCTGGACCAGGGGCTTTAGCGGGTTTAAGGGACTTCATTACCTCCGTTACTTCCTCAAGGGTGAAGTCGCCCTGGAGTGCCTCCCGCTCCTCGCTGCTCAAGGTAGGTAGATTTGCCTCATTTAGGAATTTGTTCAAAGTTGCTGCGGTCTTTTGTGTGTGGCTGACCTTATCTCCGTCGTATAGTGTGGCATAATAATTCTTAAACACCTCCACTATTTGTCGAGGATCGGAGGTAAGGTCCCCCCCCTGAGATTTGATGGATGCTATACGGTAATTTGGAAGCTTGTTTCGGAGCTTATTGGCTAATAAGGTATCTGGCTTGTTGGCTTTCTCATAGAATCTGCGCTTTGACCATGCCAACTCCTTCTCGGCCTGAGAGGTCAGGACCAGGTTAAGTTTAATTTTAGTGTCGCTCAGTTCTTTCCAAACCAATTTATCCTTGTGCGTTTTGTGTTGAGCAGTGAGATGTGCCAATTTCTCACGTAGCTCTTTTACTTTCGCCTCTTTTGCTCTCTTTCTTTTTCCTGCTATGGTCATCAACACCCCTCTCATGGTAGCCTTATGAGCCTCCCATAGGGTGGATTGAGCCGACACACTGCCTTTATTGTCCTTAAAATATACTTGGATTCGCTCACCAATCTCTTTTGCAGTTACGGGGCATTTAAGGAGGAGTTCGTTGAGCTTCCAGTTTGCTCCAGGTCTGTCTAAGGCGTCTAATGTGCACCGCAGCTCTACCGGTGCATGGTCGGACCACGAGATTCCATGGATCTTTGTGTGCCCTACCACTGGGACCACTCTATTGGATACCAGGAGGTAATCTATCCGACTGTAGCGATTGTGTGGGTGGGAATAAAAGGTATATTCCCGTGCATTAGGATGTTGTTCCCGCCAGATATCAATTAGCTGACAGTCTTGCATACCCTTATGTATGGTTAGTACGTCCTGTTTGTGGGATGGGTTAGGTCTCGTACATCTGTCCAGGTCAGAGTCTAGTGTGCGGTTAAGATCGCCTGCTATGAAGATATGTCCCTTCGCGACAGTGTGTAGTTTATTAAAGAACTGTGTAAAGAATGTAGCGCTCGTCTCGCACGGGGCGTAGACTGACGCTAATGTCAGAGGTTGACTTTGTACCATCCCCGTAAGGATGATATAACGACCTTCCGGGTCCGCATATTGTTTATTTATATCTAACGCTAGTTTATTGTGTACTAAAATAGCCACTCCTCTTTTCTTTGCCTTGTTAGAGGCCAGATAGAAAGTTCTGTAGTTTTTGTCTAGATATTTCGGGTGATTGGAGTGTGAAAAGTGGGTTTCTTGTAGAAAAAGTATATCGGCTTTCAGGCGGCTATACTCTTTAAATGCGATTCTACGTTTAACCGGGCTGTTAAACCCTTTGACATTGTGTGTAATCATTATTAGTTCATTACTCATCCTTGTCTGCAGAAGAGGTGTGCTCCATTGGCGAGGTCATCTGGGCCGTTCGTTGGTCCGCATACTCCAACTGCTTCTGGGGATCTGTAGTTCTCCATCTTCCTGTAGTTTGGTGCACTATGGGGGGGAAGATACATGAGGGAGGGGGGGGAACATCCAGACAGACATAAACAACACATATAAACAGTGGTCTCAGAGCCTCGGTACCAGTACCCCGGCTGTGAGACCATCGCCCTTGGGTACTCAGTGTAGGCGGCCAGGTACTCCCTCCCCCCCTGCCCCCCTCCCTCCCTCACTGGAATCCCCTCCCAAGGGACTTTGCCGGTCATTGGGGTTGATGTCCTTTCCCGCTCCGGCTGTCGGTCCATGCAGGAACATAAGCAGGCTCGAACCCCGCTATCCGGCCTCTCTCCTATAAAATCTTCAAACAACAACTAGCAAACAATGCTTTCTTATGATCATTCCTTTGCCCTACGTACTCCCCTTTACGGTAACCTACCTCTCCCCCTTGTAATACATTATCCTTGTACCCCTAATTGGAGCTAATAATCACGCCTCTGTGTCTCTGTGTGGCGCCTCCGGCCTTTGCTTGGTCTGGTCCTATATATCCCTCCACTTTCAGTGGCTGTTGACCTCAATGAGCGGGACCACCGCATATAGAGACGAACTGCATCTGGTTAGTTGATTGCACCGGAATCAAGTGTATTTTGTTTACCTGAGGCCTTTTGATCTCTTTCCTATACTCACCATCTACCTTCCCGCGAGTGCATTACCTTCTCACCTCTGACTTTCTCCTATTTAATCTCTTCCCCTTCCCTTATCTCTCTCCAGCACTTCCATAAATCCTTCTCTTAAGCTAACGTACTCTTACCTTCCAATATATCACTTCCCCCTCCTTTCCCAACAACCTACTTACTCCTCTCTGCTACTCCTCCATACTCCTCCCCTCTCTGATCCCTCCTCCAACTCATCTACCTACTGCTCCTCTCATCCTAACCACTTGCCCTGAACCACCTACTTAACCTATTTACCCCATCCTGTCTCGCCCTATTACCCTTCCCCCTCCTTCCTTCTCACCTCACTTTCCCACTTTCACTTTCCCTCCCCTCCTCTGTATTACCCCCCCCTATCTGCGCTACCCGTGCCCTTGGACATTGGGGTTTTTAACAGGGGGAGGATGTAGCCAGGTTCCCCCTGCCTGTCAACCCCCCTCATCTTGCTGGCGATCGCGGGGGCCGCCGAGCCCAATGGTGGTCCCGTCGGCCGATCGCAAGAGTGGGAGCGGTGAGGATACTGTTTCTAAGGGGGTTGCCGGGGACGCGCGCGGCCAGTTGCCAGGGCCGCGACCACGTTGCGAGGGCTGCGCGTCCATCCAGAGGTCTGGGCTCAGATCTTCGCTGTCGCTGCAGCAGCCATCCGGGTAGGATCGCCCCGGACGGTAGTTCCTGTAGTCAGCTGTCATCGGATCCTTTGTGAAGCTCCTTGGCAGGCCCGGTCACTGGAGTGCTCGGCAGGTAACCATCACCAAGTGCACCAACTATACTATATTATACTCACACGGGACTAGTGGCTGCGCAGTCACACATATCTATCTTATGTGAAGGGACATATTGTGTGGGGTTACTGGACACGTGTCTCCTTTAGGGAGGGGCACCTGTTGATTATTTGCACAAGTATATTTGCACTAGTAAAGTCATTGGTTGTTTTACATGCTGTGTGTGGAATATATATATTGTCCTGCGAGAACCACTCCCCCTCTGGTGGGAGCCATCGCAGGTGGAGGCGCTGCACCGAGTACGAGGTTACTCCTATTATTATACGTGCCCCAGGCTCCCCGTGGCGGAGGCTTAGGCCCCCTGTGAGCCTAACAGGTAAAGCACCACACCTGGTAACATTAGGTTCCCCGCACACACATACTATATGCTATTGGGAGGGGGAAAACCCGTTACATATATGTAAGATTTCTGGTGTTCATGTTTTATATTATATTATATTAATTGTGTTTTTAATATTGTTGGGAATATTAATGTAGTGATATCTCTACAAAAACTTGAGATGATATTAATGATATTGTTCTTTTTTTTATGTCTAGAAACATTTTAATTAAGCACTTTTAATTAAGTAATTTAAATTAAGTAGTGATGCTCTCTTACTGTGATTTAAGTAATATTTTTTATTATTCTATCTTGTCATAGATTTTAAATATCACTGTCTACATAAGTTCAGATATCTTAGTTTGTGCTATTTTGCACTTTCTAATTAGTCCACTAGAGGGAGCCATATACATATAATTGGGTTACATCTGACTATGTAAAGGCTCACGAAATGTCCTGTATACGTTTTAAATCTGTGAGTATATTTAGGGAATTTTTATCAAATGTTCATGCGGATTTTTAAACATTGGTGGGAGTATCTATACAGTGATGACACTTAGATTCATCTATTATTAATTATTATTCGTTTGTTTGGAAGTTCGTAATATATATATATTCAATTAGAAAATCACAGTAGGAGAATATGCTATCACTGTTTATTTATTATTCTACCAGATTCTAGATACCAGTGTGTATATAGGCTCTGCTATTTGCTTTTGTGCCATTCTGTGTGTGTAGTCTAGCAGAGGGAGCCATATATACTGTATGTATATTTGATTTGGTTGTCTTTGTTGTAAACAGTATTATCACCAATGCTGAGAAGGATTCTGTGTACATTGTGGGTATATATGTCCCATATCCCATACAGCTGACAATGAAACCGCCATTTTTGTGTAAAATCTTTTATTGACCATGGACTAATTGTAATCCGGAACATCTGATTACCAGGTATTTAGCTAGCTCATTTTCACACAGGTCACAGGACCTGACAAAGCGAGACTTACTCGCGAAACGCGTAGTCCTGTGTCGGCATTGTGATTTGTTCGTGACCACTGAAGGCTACCGTATCTCCCGAGGAAGAACTCATTTGCAGCCCCTGCGACCGGACGCGGTAGCAAGGGAGTCCCCGCATGTGCTGAAGCAACGGAGACGGATGCCGGAAGTGCTGTATTGTACATGTAAGTTCTGCAAACTTACCTTTTGTTATAATAAATTACCTTTTATCCACCGAGCGCTTTCGCCCGTTTGGAGGTACCAGAGGGAGGGAACTGCTTTATCAAGAATCCACATATCAGTCTCGGGCAGTATCCCCTGAAGTGGAACCCCTTAAAAGATACCCTGACAGGATTGACTCACACTTGTCCGTGTGAGCAAGAATTTGGCCTAGCCATTTTTTGATCCACTTATCCCTTTCCCTACTTGTTCCACTCAGTGTCAATACAAAGTATTTATTATATCTTTTCTTCTTTTCTATGCGCTCACCATCTCGTCAAGAAAGCTGTTTGAGAAACGCGTTGGGGAGTTACGCATGTGCGGTGTTTATTCAAACGGAGTAGATCACAGTTCCCCTAAACCGGAGAGAGGAGAGAGATCCCGGAGAAAAGCCCTTGTCCAATTTGCTGCTGGACCTAGGAGGTATCCCAAGGTATGTGCGCGGACCACGGCGTGATGTCTTAAGACTGCGGCAGCAAACCCCAGACGTGGGACGTGAGGAAACCTCCAAGCAGGGGAAACGAGCAAGCCTCAAGCCGATGGTATTGATCTTCTAAGGAGCCGGTGACAGCCTAAAGGGTCACACTGCGCAATTTTAACTTTGGAAGTGTGAGTGCATTTCCAATAGCTTTTTTTTTTTTTTTTTTCAACTTAAGTTTTATTAGGAGGTCACATGTACATCAGACATTGCATACATTTTTATCCATCACAGAATCAGAATAAAGTCCAGTGTCCATGTATTCTAGCTATGCACAGGACAGACTGGGGAGACATACAGACAAACAAACACCTCTAAGCTACGCGTAGGGTAAGTAGGGGGGGTGGGAAAGGGGGAAGGGAATTATCTTGTACTGTGGTTCCGTTGCGTACCTTATCACCTTCAGCCCATCTCTTACAGGGGGTGGCTGGGATCTCACCGGTTCCATCTGCGCCCCCCTCGTGGGGTTCTCAATGTCTCCCGTCTGTCTCTTATTTTTAGTGTCATTATTTGTGTTTGTGCTTCACTACCACGGGAGAACGCATTTCTCTCTATCATTGCCAGATTGTGGACCTGTTTACCCCCGGTATGTCTGTCTGGAACAGCCACGGTATCCAGACTTTTAGGTAATTTTCGCCTGTGTCTTGTACGAGGCTGGTCAGTTTTTCCATCTGACAGACCGTCCAGATTCTATTCCGAATTGCTGCTATTAATGGGATCGTATTTTGTTTCCAGCGTGCTGTGATCTCTCCCCTTACTGCCGTTGCAAAGTGAGATATCAGTTTATGGGTATGTTTGGATAGGTCTTTGTGCGGTCTGTTCAGAAGGAACAACCATGGGTCCAACGGGACCTCAACGTCTAGGATTCTATTTAGCCAATCTTTGATTTGTTCCCAGACCCCGACTATTTTGGGGCAGGACCACAGCATGTGTAACAAGTCTGCTTGCTGTCCACATTGTCTCGGGCACAATGGGGAGTAACCGGGCAGAAATTTAGCTAATTTTGTGGGGGTGTAGTACCATCTCATCATAACTTTATATGCGTTCTCCCGTAGGGTCGTGCACATGGAGCTCTTGGAGACCGCAGTCGTGATTTTTGTCCACTCCTCTAGTTCCAGCTCCTCCCCTAGGTCAGACTCCCATCTGGTCATATAACCCAGTTTTTCCGCCACTTCTACTCCCGAACCCATCACTTCCTTGTATAACTGTGATATGAGTCCCTTAGTGGTTGTCACTGAGCGACAGAGCTTTTCGTAATTTGTCAATGGGCTTATTGGTTGATACGCGTGGTAAAATGCTCTGATCTGGAGGTATCTAAAGAATTCAGCATTCGGGATATTGTTATCAGATTTTAGTAGGTCAAAAGTTTGTATGCCTCTTCTACCCTCCAGATCTGTTAATCTATTGAGATGGTTAGCTTTCCAGATTGCGAAATTAGGACCGTTCAGTCCCGGAGCAAATAATGGATTATCCCATAGGGGGTCATACCAGATTTTTGATGGGTCAGAGAGCACTTAAGCCTCGTACTCTCCCACACCGAGAGTGAGTTGGTCCTTGAGGATAGCGGCCATTTGGTGCCCGATCGCACCTTTTTAGGTAGCCAGATTAGGTGTTTCAGGTCAATTGGGGAGCAAATCTTCTGTTCTAGCTCGACCCATCGTTTTGAGTCCGGGTCGGCGTGCCATTGCACAATTTGGCATAATTGTGCCGCTTTGTAATATGAGAACAAGCAAGGTACCGCCAGCCCCCCTTCCCCCGTTTGTCTACGCATTATCTGCTTGCCTACTCTCGCCTTCTTACCTCCCCAGATAAATTTATCTATTTCTGATTGAAGCGCGAGGGTTTCCTTCAATCGTATCGGCACCGGTAGGGTTTGGTACAGATAAAGAAGGCGGGGAAGCAGGTTCATCTTAAAATCTCTTGGATTGGAAAGATCCACTGCATTATGTGTAGCCCATCGCCGTATGTCCCCTTTCAGGGTGCTTATTAATTTAGGGTAATTGGCCTGGTATAGCAGCTTGACTGTTTTTGTGACGTTGATTCCCAAATATTTAATTTGATTCTGCTGCCATGCAAAATTAAAGTTGAGGGTGATCAGCTTCTCCAATGGTTTTGGCAAATTTATGTTCATGGCCTGATTTAGCCTGATTAATTTTGAATCCAGAGATCCTGTTAAACCTCCCGAGTAAGTCAAATAGGTTTGGCAGAGAGGTAAGGGGCTTAGCGATTGTCAGGAATACATCATCCGCATATAGTGCCACCTTATGCGACTGGCTTCCAATGACAATACCTGAGATGTCTCTACTGTCTCTAATCTGAGCAGCTAGGGGTTCCATGCACAAAGCAAAGAGAAGTGGGGAGAGCGGGCAGCCTTGTCTCGTGCCACTTCTAATTGAGAAGGGATCCGAAACGAATACTCGGTGGGTCACCCTCGCTGACGGATCTGAATATAGGGCCAAAATAGCTCTCGTCACCTTCTCCCCCAGTCCAAACGCTCCAAGCGTAGCCTCTAAGTATGGCCATTCTATCCTATCAAATGCCTTTTCTGCATCCAGGCTGAGCGCCATAACTGGAATCGATCTTGTATTGGCTATTTATCATAGATCAATGATTCGTCTGGTGTTATCCGCTTCCTGCCTGCCCGCGATAAACCCGACTTGATCTGGGTGCACCAGCCTGGGAAGGACTAGACTCAAACGGTTGGCCAATAATTTCGCATAGATTTTAATGTCCGAATTAATCAGGGAAATTGGTCTGTAACTACCACAATCCTGCAGGTCTTTTCCCGGTTTGGGTATTACTGAGATGGACGCTTGGAGCATATGTCGAGGGAAGGGGGTTCCCTCCAATACTTGGTTAAACATGCGTAAAAGATGAGGTGTCAGTTGTTGTTTATATTTTTTATAGTAAAGATTAGAGAATCCGTCAGGACCCGGGGCCTTAGAGGGTTTCAAATTATTGATTACCTCCATAACCTCTTCCGAGGTGAAATCTCTACCCAATACCTCTCTTTCAACCATCCCCAGACCTGGAAGGTTCGCACCCCTCAGGAAATCCCGAAGGGCCCCTTCTGTGGTAGAGGAGCGGATCACCTTCTTCCCATCGTATAATTGCTCATAAATTTTTTTAAATTCTCCCACTATATTTTGGGGGTTAGCCGAGGTTGTACCTGATTGTATTCTAATCGCCTGAATGTTATAACTGTTCCCCCTGGGGTTGAGCATTCTGGCTAGCAAGGTATCTGGCTTGTTCGCTTTTTCAAAACATTTCCTCTTTGACCAAGTCAGCGCCTTCTCGGCCTGAGATGTGAGTAACAAATTTAGCTTCGTCTGAGTGTCTTTAATCTTTTGAAGGGTTGCGGGGTCAGGAGACCGCTTATGCTGATCCCAAAGGGTTCTCAATTCCTGTTGATCTGTCATTATTTTAGCGTTTCTCTCTCTCTTTCTCTTGGCCGCAATACTGATTAAAAAAAGTCCCTCTTAGTGTTGCTTTGTGTGCCTCCCAGAGGGTGATATGAGACTGAACGCTCCCCTTATTTTCTCTAAAGAAATGTCTAATTTCATCACCTATCCTTTTTTGTATCGCCGGTATTTTAATAAGGGATTCATTCAGTTTCCAATTTGCTCCTGGCCTGTCCATACCTATTCGTGTACACCGTAGCTCTATGGGTGCATGATCAGACCACGAAATATCGTGGATCCCTGTGTGGGAGATCTGCGGGACCAGTCTGTTATTTACAAAGAAGTAATCGATTCTGCTGAAGGAGTTGTGTGGGTGGGAGTAAAAAGTATAATTTTTGTCTAGGGGGTGTAGTTCCCTCCAGATGTCTACTAGTTCTAAGTCTCGAAGCCCTTTTTCCAGTGCTTTCGGTCTTGCCTGTGGGCCCGCCCTTGGGGGTCCTGATCTATCTAGAGTCGTGTTCAGCACTGCGTTGAAGTCGCCTCCTATTATTAGAGCGCCTTTGGTGTGTCTCTGAATTGCCTTAAAGGTTGCTGTGTGGAAATCCGTGTCTTGTCCATTAGGAGCGTATATAGACACCAATGTAATATGTTGTTGTTGGATAGTCCCCGTCAGTAGGAGAAACCGCCCCTCTTTATCTTTCTTGATTGTATCTACCACTAAGTCTATTCCTTTATGGATAAGTATTGCTACACCCCGCTTCTTCTCCTTTGCGGAGGATAGGAACGCCTGTGTATAGTATTTGTCAAAGTATTTTGGGAAGCTGGAGGAGCTAAAGTGTGTCTCCTGTAGTAGTACCACGTCCGCACCCTTTCTCCTGTAGTCTGTAAGGGCTACCTTTCTTTTGCGGGGGCAGTTCAGTCCTTTCGTATTATGTGATATGACCTTTAGTGCCATACTATATGGTGTGCCTCACCTGTCGTCAGTCGAGATTTCCAGCGAGGTGGCCCGATGGTCCTCGGGGTCTCCCGCGTCCCTGCGACATCCTGCGGTGCTTCAGGCCGCAACGTTGCTCCACCTTGGTAGAAGATATGGGGGGGGTGGGGTACACAATGGGGACACAAGAGACAATAGGGAAGGTACATGTAGTGGGGAAGATACTAGTGCCCCCGGGCCACTGCCCTTCCCATGCCTTTGGAATGTGGGGGTCTCCTGGGGTAACTTCCAGGCCTCCGCCTGCCTGCTTGGCGGCTCCGACTCCCCTCCTCCCAAGGACCTCCTCACACTTCGGGGTGGGTTCCCCGAGTTGAGGTTGTAGGTTCATGGCACCGACCAGACTGCAGCTCCGGCCGGCAGCGGCATCTGCATATAAAACTTATAAAACACCAACAGCTATTTTTCTAATAAACTGACTCTACTGCTTTTGGTTCCCTTCTTTTTGTAGTCCAGTTGGACTCCCTGATCAGAACTATGGGCCTTAAAGATAGCCTCTAATGTCAACTGTAATTTTTAACTCTAACTCTAAACTCTAAACTGTGTGTTCACTACCTGTGCTCTATGAATTCGGCCTGTTCGTGAAGCCCAAAAGAAGTGCTCCCTCTGTGTCGCCTGTCTGTGAGGCTGAGGTAAGGGGCGAGTATCTAAGTCTGAGGGTACTGAGGTCAGGGCGCTCCAGATTTCCTAAAATGCCTCCTGTGTCACATTTTTTTTTTTTTCCAATTGCTTTTGAAGTGTTTTTTAGTAAAGGATTGTTATACATTATTGCACTATGGTTGCTATTACTTTCTTTTTTGCATGTGGATTATGAGACATGATCAGTTCATCTACTGTAGCATCGCTGAAGCTATTAAGGGCTGTTCTATAGTGCGTGCGTGCGGCAGTTTTAGTTGGCTGAGGTTAGTCAGCCTTTCTATAATGGTGCCGCGCGCGCATGCGGCTGTGTGCACGGAACCGGCCGACGGGGAAGATTGGTAAAATAAAGAATTTGCGCCGCTGAAGTGTGTGTGTGTACAATGTTAATAAATAATTTATTTAACGTATTTATAACACACACACACAACCTTTCCAGTCTGTCGCACGGACTCTATACACACAGTGTGCACGCGTGTTCGCACAGGCACGCGTTCAGGGGCACACACTGTAGAACGGCCCTTAACGTGTTACAATTTAAGTCTCTTGAATCTATTCCACTCATTTATGGTGTGATTCCACTGCAGTAACCAGCAGTGATTGGTGTATATGGGTATAGGGATATCTGGAGATTAAAGATCACCATACTCTCACAGTTTAACCCTATACTCACCCCTATAATGTACCTCTGTCAATACATCTCAGGGGAAGATAAATCCCTTTAGAAGGTGCTTCATTATATGGAAATACACATAAAGGTGTTTAAAGAATGACAGTTTTAGACATTACATTGAAGTACATGTATTGTTTGTTGTTTTTCTCTTCATATATGTTTATCGGAGAATAACAACACCGTCCACCAGGATCCAAGCGCCAAAGAGGACTATCTTTCTTTCTGTTGTAGCTGTTGAGTTACACTGACTGAAGGATTAGTTGAAACTGACAGGCAGCCATTTAGTTAGACACACAATCAGGATTTATAACAGGAGAACCAAATGATGCTTTATCACACGCTTTACATATTAAAAAAAGTCTGGCAATAGAATTGCTTTTTTTTAATGGAGCAGTTCCCCATGTGGGAAGCACAGGGACCCCGGAGCTGATCCGCGTTAATTTCAGCTCTGGGGACCCCTGAGACCCATACCGGGAACATTAGCTGGTACTGCCTGTGTTTCTTTATCCACTGCGTCACACGAGCCAATAGGAAGCCGTGATTGATGGCGCTGCGGCTTACTCTTCGTGTGATGCAGGAGATTTAAATGCCATTTTGTTTCCCCTGGAGGGGACGTACCGGTGCTACCTTCCAGGGTAAGTAGCCGCGGTGTTACCGGAGATTACGTGTTTCTGCTCCGGGGGTGCTCTGTCACGAACGCCACACCTGCGTGCACGTGACTTGTGTATGTGACACGGGCTAACAACATACCGGGTTGGATCAGCACTCCGTAATGGGATAAAATAGAGAGGAATACTCGCATGTTCCTTTCTGGTATCAACAAGGTTTCTTTAATGTACAGAAAAATAGAACCATGAAGAGGGATTAGTCTGCAGACACGCACTGTTACCCCAGCGCAATGAGCGATGATTCGAGGCCCCTTCGTCAGGCTTAATCATAGTCCCCTATCCCCGGGGGTTATATAATCCCTGTAAGTGCCTTCAGGTCTGCAATCGGTGTTTCCGCACTCCTCCGGCACTGCCTGTGCATGGAACACTCTGTAGAATGCAGAGAGCTGGCACAGACCTCCCATGTGTCAGGAACACCGCATCAATGTAACATGCAGTGGTCTTCAGAAGTATTCACCCCCTACCAATAATGTCACAAGTTGTTGCATTACAAAGAATGTATTTTTATTCAAAGCAGCAAAGCTGTGGTGTTTAAACTGAACACTTATATAAGGAGGTTGTTAAATGTCAGCAAAGGAAATGCACAGAACTGGTTGTACAAGTATTCAGCCCTTTAAGTCCGTACTTAGTAGAAGCCCCTTTTGCAGCAATTACTGCTACGAGTCTCTTTGGATCGGTCTCGGCTAGCTTTGCACAGTAGGATGGTGACATTTTTCTTCGTCAGGTTCGTCAATTTACTTGCGAAAGGCCTAGTTCCCTGCCGGTGCTTGTTAGTTTGGTCACGAACAGCAACCGTATCTCAGACGAGACCTCGCCGACCGGTCCCGCAGTCGGACGCGCTTGCGGGGATTCACCGTAAAGCAGAGGAGTTGCCGAGAGATCTGGAGCTGCTGTTGTAACATATTACATTTATACCACTTAAGTCAATCTTCAAGTTGCAAGACATATATACGCACTTAATGTTGTTTTTTTATACAATTAAATGAAATAAGCAAAATTTGTGCCTGGTTATATCCTTGCTTTCTCTAAGCATATAAGCTTCATAGACTTAGGACCGTGGTTTTATAATAATAACTTTTTTTAAGTAAACCTTTTTATTTTTTGTTAAATGAACCAGTAGAAAAGAAAAGGTCAAGAAGGGAAGAGAGAAGGAAGAGGGAGAGAGGAGGGTTGGAGGGATCGGTGAGGGGGGGGGAGGTGCAACCCGCCTGACCTCCTGGGTGATATCGTATACATATGTCTAATTTAGTCTCTTCTGCTGACTTTCCTCCACCTCTTCTTTTGGCACCTGGATTATTTCCCCCCTCCCCCCCCCCCTTTTTTTTTAAGCAAATTTCTAGTTCCCAGATCATGTCGAATCTATCTAGGGAGTGGTTTAATTGGGCCGACAGTCTTTCCATCAACCTGACATTATTAACTCTTTGGATTACTGTGCGCCTAGAAGGGCGGTTTATATTTTCCTACGCAGCTGCAATAGAGCAGCGAGCTGCTGTGAGAATAAATGAAATTAGTTTGCCTACGGGTGCCTGTAAGTCATCAACCGGCTTAGCTAGAAGGTAGGTCATGGGGTCCAACGGAATCCTCCGTTCTGTACATTCAAATATTGGATTGTGGATCCTGGTCCAGAATTTCTGTATAAGTGGGCATGCCCACCAAATGTGTACCATGCCCCCACGCATACCATATCTTCTCCAGCAGAGATCTGGCATTCCTGGGAAAATCTGGCTCAGCCTAATCAGGGGGTTAGGTACCATTGAAATAGAATTTTGTATACGTTTTCTTTTGTAACTGTGCAAATTGATGTTTTAGCTGCCGATTCCCAGATATCATTATCTATATCTATATTGAGGTCTTCAGCCCATTTCGGCATGTAGTTATGGGGCTGGGAAGTTGCGTGAGATGCTATTTTTGTGTATATTCCCGAGATTATGCCTCCTGTAGAGGCCCTCCATACATATTTTTCGAATTTCGAAAGAGTTGGAAGTTTAGCGTTCTGCGAGATCGTATGCAGAAAGGGTAGAATCTGGAGATATCTAAATATTGGGAGATCTTGCTTTTGGGGTTTCTGCTTTAGCTCCTGAAAGGAGAGGATCTTCCTCCATTCTATTAGATCTTTCACTGTCCAGATATCTGATTTCCTGAGTTGCTCTGCATATTTTGGAGAGCAGCCCGGTGGGAACCTAGGGTTGTTCAGTATCGGGACGAGGAGGGAAGGGAATGTGGCGAGGGAGTATCTTTTTGCTCTTAGACCAAATCTCCCACGTGCACCTCATCGATCCCAGTTTAAATCTTCCCACAGGGCACTCCCCCTTCGGGCAGCTCCAAAGTTCCGCCGCCAGAGTGGGAGACCCCGCATAAGTAGACTTTATCCCCAGCCAGCCGCAAGTTCCTGGGTCACACTTCCACATCACTACTTGTTTTAGGTGGCCCGCTTGGTAGTAATTAGTGATGTCCGGGACTCCCATGCCCCCCCACCCCCCAACCTTAGTGTCAGCATCACCGATCTCGCCACCCGCTGTCTTTTATTCTTCCATATAAATTGGGAAATTCTATTTTGAATATTTTGAAGCTCCCTAATCGGGACAACTATCGGGAGAGTCTGAAAAAAATACAGCAGTCTAGGCAGTATGTTCATTTTTACCGCTGCTATTCTCCCAATCCAGGATATCTGGAAGTGGTCCAAGTCTGCAAGTCTTTTTTGATTTTTTCAAACGGAGAGAAATTTGTTTTGGTATAGTAAATTGAATGTGCTAGCTATGTGGATCCCTAAATATTTGATATATATATATGACTCAAGACCCCATCTATGTGAAGTGGCTCACACATGGCCGTGTGAGTATCTGTTTCACATATATACCCAATTGGTGTGGATTACTTTCATGTTATGGGGCCAATCCCCTGTTTGAAGTCAAATATTATATTCTTTTACATTTATTATTGTTTTTATATTGAGATCCATCTTGGACATCCTTGCACTGACTACTATAACCATACACCCAAGCTGCTTTATGAAAATTATGGGATGATCTTCTTCTGGTTAAGCTGCAACATTCCCCAACGGGCCAGTATCAATCTTTTATTTTACTGTGTATTTTCTGGTCCAATATTCTGTGTATTTTTAATTATCATACTGTTTTCGGTGGTTTAACGTGTACACCTACATTCAGGGGGCGCCCCAGTTAATTTATATCACAGAATAAGTTCTGGCATAAAATAAACGGGAGCAATATTTAAGCTGCGACAAAAACAAATTATGCAATTCATATTTTGTATATAATATTATATCAAAATGATCCAAAAAACATTACATACAACATGTATGCATAAAAACATACATATTGTAATACATCTTAAAAGCCAAATAAACATTTATAGGAAGGGAACCAGTTCAATGGTGCAGAGCGGCAGCCGCTGTTACCGCCTCCTCTCCCTCCCCTTCTAGCACGTGCCCAGCAAACCCAAGGTAAGCATCGAGCCCAAAGAGGAGGAGGACGGGAGCACACCGGGTCATGGCGCCCCATCACCCATTTTTCCCGACAGACAGAGCCAGCTCATGTTAAAATTAAGCTCAGACGTGATTATTATCGGCAGTTGATTAAAATCAGTCTACAACCAAATTCAGAAAAACAGTAATTTTCATGTTTAATGAATATACACTCCCTGGAAGCTCTAACCCCAGAAGTGTGTGTGAGTGGAAGACTTGGTGTCACACTCGGTGCATGTACAGTGCTCTATAGAAGCAATAGAAGTCCTGGATGTGTATGTTCCTCTATCACACACTGTATCACACGCGCACACTATCACATGGTCTTATCCGGAGCTTATCTCATAAGGCTCTTTAAAGTCCAGAGATGTCACACTGGGAGCGTCTTAGCAGCCATCTTAACTTAAGATGTTGATTTTTTTTTTTAGGATAAAATACATCACTTGTATAGCGTGGGTTTTTTTTAAATAAAAAATGGATATAACTTTTATATATCCTTGTACAGTAGGTACATAAATCCTTCACTAATATTCTACAGAACAAATAGACACCTGTGTGCATGTTGCACGAGTACTAGAAAATGCAAGACACTAAAACTACCAATGGTTTATGAAAGAGACGAGCGTTGTAAGAGTTTGTTCCTGTTCCCAAATAGAAGGAAAGGTTCATGTTCTTCTATGTAGGACGAGTGCTGGATATAGTGCCCCAGCTGGTGTTGAGTCCTAGTTGAAGCACCACAGAGAATATATTGGGTTTCAGCTACACAAAGAGAAGAGTTTGAATGTGTAGCCACCTCACAGCTACATTGTCACGATGGACCCAGCTAATTACGACTTTTAATTACCGGGATCATTGATTGAGCAAGCAGAGAGATAAAAATAAATTGTGTGTATTCACCTAATGAACGCACACAACTATGTTACACAAAAATACAGTAAACACACTTACTTTGGAAACTGCGATGACAAAACTAATCTTTCCTAATTGCAAACACACAGCATAATAATTCCTGGACACTTTTCCTTCCTGTGGCCTCTAGCTGTTTAATTCGGGTCACTTATCCTCTGAGAAATGTAGACGATTTACTCAGAGATGGAACTTCTCCAATTGGACTGAATCTCGGGTGAATCACACAAGATGGAACTGATGGACTCATGAAAAACTTAGATGGATCTCTTAGTACTGATGCATCTTGAGTGGGGTTCAAATCTGTGATGGTGAAAAAACTCCTCTTCACCCCCACCCCCTCCTTCTTGATGTTACAGCAGAGAACAACTTCCCCATGGCCTGCACCAGCTTATAATACCACCTGGCCAAACCCCCTTTGCTCAGTGACAGAATATCTGCTTCTGGTCAAAGAATCCCCCCAGTTGCTGGCCAGCTGTTTAACCCCTTTGAAGCTCTAACTTTTTGTATACATCCTGGAGGGCATCTCCCCAGGGTCCCTTATAAACCAGGCCTTCGGAATGGTGGGTCATAAACAAGCAGGGTGAATCTTTTATAACATATCCTGTCCCCTGCCTGTCATGTAAATCCCCCCACCTCACATAACTAAAGGTACCTACTCAAATCATAACAGTCTACATGTCTCTCTTCTAATCATTTGCATATAAAAAAAATAGGACATTAGGACATTTCTTCAACATATCAAGCTTGGGGGATGGTTAACCCCCATTCTCTTTTCCCTTATTCAAAAACATTGTTACCATACTTCATACATTATATGATTTTCCCCCTGAACTCTATTTTAATCAAACCAACCTCCGTCTTATACCTGGCTGGAGTGTGGGGATATACATTAACCCCATGTGTCCCATTTTTACCTTTTCCTGCTCTGTGCTGACGCAGGGCATCCCAGCACCTCTGGAAACGGTAAAACACAAAACGGCAATTGTCTCATATTTTGCACACAGTCACAGTAATGCATACACAATATCTGGGCCCAAAAGCTGACACTCTAGGACCCCAAAACATGGGTCAGGGGTAACCAAGTGGGCTTGACCTTAATATCAATGACCGCATGTCCTGGTCTGATTGAGAGTAAGAGGGTCTGTGTTGAGGATGTCTCTTTCGAAGACACTGGTTCCAGCATTCTCCTCAGTTGTAGCCGTTGCCAACTCCTCATCTCCAGAGTCTTCTTCTTGTGAGTCATTATCCTAAAGTTACAATATACCCAGTTATATATTATATCCAAACAAGTACAAAATGAAATATTCTATCCCTCACCAGAAAATCCCTGGGGGTTATTCACAGAGGTGCGATGGTAGCGCCCAATCTGCACTTTAATGAATAACCCACGATGTATCAGGCTCCTAAAGATGTTAGTCTAGATGGGCAGCAAACGTGGGCAACTCAACCATTATTGTTTATAGTGGAAATGGAAGCCATTTTCTTCCATTAACCCCAAAACTTTCAACCAACCAAGAGAGCATGTGGAGAAGTGTAAAGAGTGGGTGGTGTTGAAGGTCTGGCTGCTGCTACTCGACATAGATCTAGGCCAGGGGGTGGCTCAATCACAATGGCTGCAACACCTGTGCTAAAGAAAAGATATCCAAACTTGACACCCTCTACAATTCAATTTGTCGTTTTGTTCTCCAATGCAACTACAACACACATCACTGCGAAATGCTCAAAGAACTAGATTGGTCATCACTAGAGTCTAGGCGCAAAGTTCACCTTTCCTGTCTTGCCTTTAAATTATTTATGGGCAAGCTACCCAGCTACCTGAACAAGCTCCTCACCCCTACCACATGCAGCACCTATCATCTGAGATCTGACTCCAAAAGACTGTTCATGGTCCCAAGGCTCAACAAAGTATCCGGCCGCTCCTCCTTCTCTTACCGTGCACCCCAAAACTGGAACAACCTACCAGAGACTCTCACATCCACCACCAGTTTAAGTTCTTTCAAATCTAAGGCTGTCTCACATTTTAAGAAGGGGGTAGGATGGTCCGTGGTTCACAGCAACTTCAGCAGCCAACGCATGGATGTCTAAAAAAACTTTATTGATCGCTAGCAGCAAACATCAGGCAACCACTCTAACATGTTTCGTCCAGGCTATGGACTTTTTCAAAGAGGACTCTAGCGATCAATAAAGTTTTTTTAGACATCCATGCGTTGGCTACTGAAGTTGCTGTGAACCACGGACCATCCTACCCCCTTCTTCCTGTGTCATCATTTCCGGAGGAGCACGCTGACGCCAGCTACACTAGAGGAGGAAGCCGCTGCAGAATTCCCTGCACCAACAGGGACGGCTTTTTCGTGAGTACTCCTAACCTCCACGCGGTATTTCAGGGAGATTATTGAGGCGGTTAGTGCCGGGCTGTGATTTACTTGGGGGCGCCCCTTAGGGAGGTGTCCCCCTGTACCTCTATCCGGCTTACTATTACCCAACTCCCTGTTTTCAATACCGGAGGCTTATTGTTTCATTAATCATTGCTGGGTCTCTCTTCAATCAAGTTGCCATAAAGTGTGTGCACTATCTGCTAGCAGCCTCGGTATACTGGGTAATTCCAAATTCTCTGTCTCACATTTTAACCTGGTCTGTAACTGTTTCATACGCCCATAACATATATTTTCTTTAACTTCTTGGCAAGAGGTGACATCTCTGTTCCAGGGTCACTAGTCCCATTTGTCTTCTCTCTGTTGTTGAACATGATCTGACACCGGGGATGTAAAAATACATTATAAAACCTCCAGATTAATGCCCATGATCTATGAATTTAGACAGCTCTGGGAAAAGTACTGAAACAGAATATTGTTATTGATTTTACCCGATGTGTAAATGCTGCGATTCTGCCACAAACCGCGTCTCTGTATTGCTTCTGCAAAATAAAAAGGACGTTTGTTACCAAACTCTTGTAAAGTAACTAACTGATGCAGGTGTGTGTGCAGGCTTAGTGTGTGTGTGTGTGTGTGTGCAGGTTTGGTGTGCAGGTTTGGTGTGTGTGTGTGTGTGTGTGTAGGTTTGGTGTGTGTGTGCAGGTTTGGTGTGTGTGTGCAGGTTTGGTGTGTAGGTTTGGTGTGTGTGTAGGTTTGGTGTGTGTGTGTGTGTGTGTGTGCGTGCGTGTGTGTGTGCAGGTTTGGTGTGTAGGTTTGGTGTGTGTGTGTGTAGGTTTGGTGTGTGTGTGTGTGTGTGTGTGCGTGCGTGCGGTAATGAATTGCAGTGTACAAGGCAGCATTGGAATGACTGTATCAAGATATAGGGGAGTGTCTGTGCTGGGGGTGGAAGCTACAGAAATGCAGAGAAAAGAAAGTGCTCACCTTTAATAATACACAGGCTGCAAATATGCCAAAAAGTATTAGCGGCCCAAATATCCCTCCAAGAACCTTGTGTAATATGTGAGGAGGAGATCCGCTCTCTATACAAAAAGAAAAGAGAAACCAGTTTCGCGGTCAGTGCGTCTATGTACCAAATAAATGCAGACAGACACAGGGCACAGGCACATGGGGAGGGGGATTGGTGTCCGGGGTCTCAAATGGTCATTCTAATGTCATGTTGACACGAGACGGTTTCCAGTCGCCTCCTTCGTGCGTCGAGGCGAAATTGATGATTTGTTTGCATCGTGATGCATCATCCTGGTAATGAAACCGAAGCAGAACGGTACTACAGGCGGCACTGGAAAGGATATGTATAAAATATGCATTTTTTTCAAATTGAGATGCATATTAGGCCACGTCCATGGATAGTGCTTGTGGGCTGAGGCGCGCTTCCGCTCGGCACTGAGCCCCTACAGCCGCAATGAGAGCGGCTTTAGTAGGGGCTCGCCTACACTTCCACAAGCGCGCGGAAGCGTAGGTCTTAGGAAAATTTTACATTTTCCCACTTGCCGGAGCGCAGGGCCGGTCACGTGAGCGGTTCGCCCAATGAGTGCGAACCAGCTCCGTGATGTCACTGGCCGCCCGCCAACACGCCCACGGACGGCGTGCTGTCTAAGGCCAGGGAAAGCACCCTCTTTCCCTCAGCCTCAGCGTGCCTCCGCCTGCCAGGAATAACCATGGCCGAGGCCTTAATCCAAATCATTTGACAGAGTATGATAGATTATATAGATATATAATTAAACATGGATGTACAAAATACTAAAACCACAACACACAGCCAGCGAATTCTCAGTATTTGCACAACGCGTGGATTTGTGACCGTGCTTTTTGCCGCACGTTCCACATTAGATTGTGGAGTCAGATAATAATATTGTAATTTAAGTTAAAAAAAAAAAAAAAACGTTGATGTTATGCCAAACAAATATATATTCGCCGCGCTGCTCCGTGTAAGGAGCATGCTGCTGGTGAAAGGATTGGCCATACATATGTAGCTGGGTCCCCTCTGGCTCCCGGTTCCCCGTTCCTTCCCCCCCCGGTGAGAAGGCAGCTGCCCCGGCGACGTCAGAGGCAGGGCGCCACCATCTTTGTTGTGTCCGTGCATGCACGGAGGCTTGCGCATGCGCAGTAGCGATGAGGTGGCCAATACCGAAGGGGAGGTAGGCCCAGATGGTGCTCCATAGTGCAGATACCCCTAGAAGTCACGCAAGCGCAGTTAGGGCGATGCGGCGGCCATTACACACTCGCGCCTGCGCAGTACACATCGCACACGCGGCCCCAATGATCAAGAGGTCACTAAGGGACTACAATACCCAGAAGCCTCTGGGGACTGCCCTTTCATCCCTATCACCTGCTGCATTACAGCCAATAGGGCTTGCAGCTTCTCCTGCTGGAGCGATACATTGTTGTGCATAGACCATGCAAGTCAGTAGGAGCTGGGACACAGAGAGGGGAGGGTGTGTTTGTGCAGGGAGGAAAGTAGCCTCCTGCACTAGGCCAGAAATCTCCCCTTAGGCCCTACTCACCCTCAGCTTGTGGCTGCTACAGGGACGCCCCCTAGGATAGGGACAGGGTCCTGTAGAGCAGCTTCAGTGAGGGTCACAGCCAGGAAGCGGGGAATTCCTGGCCACTGCTGTGTTGGTGAATTATACTCTGCCGTAGCAGAGGCAGAGACTGTCTACAAGTGGATCACTCCATGCGGGAGCCACCCACCGTTGAGGAAAAGGCGGAGGCGTCTGGATCATCTCCTGAAGCAAGGGATTCCATGCAAGCATCTGCTCGTCCGGGTGTGGAAATACCCGGCAGGTACCTGCATCATACACCAAGTGCACCAACCTCATCTCAACTTAGTGGGCAGCGCTGTTTCACACTTGGGTGGGAAGGGGACTCTGGGATATATGGTGTGGGGTTACCGCCTATGAGGTCCAGTGTTACAGGGGTGACACTATTGGGATGCATTTACATAATTACATAGTAGATGAGGTTGAAAAAAAACTTCCGGCCATCAAGTTCAACCTATGCAAATTTAGACAACAGATACTTTATCCTATATCTATACTTATTGATCCAGAGGAAGGCAAACAAAAAAAACCATTAAGGGGAAAAAATAATTCCTTCCTGACTCCAAGAATTGGCAATCGGATTAATCCCTGGATCAACATCCTTCCCATGTATACTTATTTGGTATATCCCTGTATACCTTTCCTATCTAAAAAGATGTCCAACCTTTTTTTGAACAAATCTATTGTATCTGCCATCACAGTCTCCATGAGTAATGAATTCCACATTGTAACTGCCCTTACTGTAAAGAACCCTTTCCTTTGTTGCTGGTGAAATTTCCTTTCCTCCAGCCTAAAGGGATGGCCCGAGTCCTTTGTACTGCCCGTGGGATGAATAGTTCTTTTGAAAGCTCCTTGCATTGTCCCTGAGTATATTTGTATATAGTTATCATATCCCCTCTTAGACGCCTCTTTTCTAATGTAAATAAATCTAATTTAGCTAGCCTCTCCTCGTAAGTTAGAATGTCCATCCCCTTTATTAATTTGGTGGCTCTTCTCTGCACTCTCTCTAGTTCCATAATGTCTTTTCTTAGGATTGGTGCCCAAAATTGTACTCCATATTCAAGGTGTGGTCTTACTAATGCTTTGTACAGGGGCAAAATTATGTTTACTTCCTTTCCATTCGTTGCCCGTTTGATGCAAGATAAGATCTTGTTTGCCTTTGCAGCTACTGCATGACATTGGGCACTATTGCTAAGCCTGCTGTCTACAAGCACTCCTAAATCCTTCTCCATCAAGGATTCCCCCAATATATCTCCATTTCATTAGTAAGTCGCCTTTTTATTCTTTCATCCCAAATGCATAACCTTACATTTATCTGTATTAAACCTCATTTGCCATTTACCTGCCCACGTTTCCAGTCTCTCCAAGTCCTTCTGAAGAGAAATTACATCCTGCTCTGATTCTATTACCTTACACAATTTAGTATCATCAGCAAAGATGGAGACTTTGCTCTCGATCCCAACCTCAAAGTCATTAATAAACAAGTTAAAAAGCAGGGGTCCCAGTACCAATCCCTGAGGTACTCCACTCACGACTTTAGCCCAACCTGAAAAAGTTCCATTTATGACAACCCTCTGTTGTCTGTCCTTTAACCAGTTTTCAATCCAGGTGCATATATTATTACTGAGTCCAACTTTCTTTATTTTGTACACCAACCTCTTGAGTGAAACCGTATCAAAAGCCTTTGCAAAATCTAAGTAGACCACATCAACTGCATTACCCTGGTCTAAATTCCTACTTGCCTCCTCAAAGAAACAAATAAGGTTAGTTTGGCAAGATCTATCCTTCATAAATCCGTGCTGACTATTACTAATAATTTTGTTTTCCATTAGGTATTCCTGAATATTATCCCGTATTAAACCTTCAAGTAGTTTCCCTACTATTGAAGTCAGGCTTACAGGTCTGTAATTTCCCGGTTGTGATCTAGCTCCCTTTTTAAATATAGGCACCACATCTGCTTTACGCCAATCTTGTGGTACTGAGCCTGTGGAAATGGAGTCCTTGAATATTAAATATAATGGTTTTGCTATTACTGAGCTTAACTCCTTGAGAACTCTTGGATGTATGCCATCGGGGCCAGGTGCCTTATTTACTTTAATTTTTTCAAGTCGCTTATGAACTTCTTCCTCAGTTAACCAATTGTTCATTAATATGAAGGTTGTGGCTTCATCCTGCAGCACTACTATTGAACTTGATTCTTCCCTGGTAAACTCAGAGGCAAAGAATTTGTTTAATACCTCAGCTTTTTCCTTATCTCCAATAATCTGCCTACCCATCTCACACTGAAAGGGCCCTATATTTTCTTTTCTCATTTTTTTGATATTAAGCTACTTAAAGAACTTTTTAGGGTTGACCTTACTTTTTATTGCAATCCTTTTTTCATTATCCATTTTTGCTAATTTGATTGCCCTTTTGCAATTTTTGTTACATTCCTTATAATTCTGATACGATGTCTCTGTCCCTTCTGACTTAAAGAATGTAAACGCCTTCCTCTTCTTGTCCATTTCCTCCCCTACTTGTTTATTTAGCCACATTGGTTTAGACTTATTTCTTTTATACTTATTACCCAAGGGTATACACTGATAAGTGTGCTTTTCTAACAATGTTTTAAAGACTGCCCATTTATCTTCTACATTTTTCCCTGCAAAAACATCATCCCATTGTATTACTACTAGATTAGACCTCAGTTTATTAAAATCTGCCTTTCTAAAGTTTAAAGTCTTTGTTGAACCCAAGTAATCTGTTTTTTTGATAATTTATTTCAAATGTGACCATGTTATGATCACTGTTACCCAAATGTTCCAGGACTTGAATATTTGTTATTACTTCTACATTGTTTGATATGACAAAATCCAGAACTGCCCCTCTCCTGGTTGGATCCTCAATAATTTGGGTCATATAATTGTCTTTAAGCACCCACAAAAACCTGTTCCATTTTGTTGTAATGCTAATCTCATTGCCCCAGTCTATGTCTGGATAATTAAAATCCCCCATTATGCAAACATGACCCAGTTTTGACGCCTTCTCCATTTGCAAAAGTATTTTAGCTTCTTCAATCTCACAGATATTTGGTGGTTTATAGCATATTCCCACAAACATTTTCTTTATACTTTTACCTCCACTGCTAATTTCTATCCACAAAGTCTCTACATTTTCATCATTCCCTTCATAGACAGCATCCCTTATAATAGGTTTTAGATCCGGTTTAACATATAAACATACTCCACCTCCCCTTCTATTTGTTCGATCCTTCCGAAAAAGGGAATAACCCTCTAAATTAACTGTCCAGTCATGAGTTTCATCCCACCATGTTTCAGTAATGCCTATGATATCATACTGCTCCATTGCAGCTATTAATTCAAGCTCCCCAATTTTATCTGTCAGGCTTCTTGCATTAGCAAGCATGCATTTCAGGTTTTTTTCAGCCTGTACTATTATCTTATCTGCTGTATTGATGTTATGGTTATGTGTCCTGAGTTATCATTTACATATAGTAAACTGTTTTATATATACACCTTTTGGTGTATTGGTTATTATATGTGGGTCCTGTGTTGGGGGTCATTCTTCCCTTAGAATCCTACACAGGTGGAGATGCTGTATATATGAGAACTGTTCCAGAGGATACACCCCAGGCTCTCACTGGCGGAGGTTCAGGCCTCCTGTGAACCTGACAGGTAAAAAGCACCACACCAGGTAATACATATAGATTCCCCTCACATTACACTCTATCTGCGATTGGGGGGAGCAAAGTCTGGTACGCATTTGTGAAAAAACAGAAAGTGAATCCCTGCGCTTCTCCCATTGGGATAGCAATGAATGGGGAAATAAATATACATAGTGAAAACTAAATCTGTAAGACAAAGGAGACTTTGCTCCTAGAGGGATCCACTATTAGGGTGTGAATCATGTATTTAGCCAATCCACCTGCAACTGCTTATTGAGCAGCTTGTGGGAGGTTAGTCCCTCCTTTTTCAAGGTATATAATCTCCCAGTAAGGTCCTTGTAAATTCACTTTTCACTCTACTTGCTTACAGGTAAGTAGCTTCACTGGTATATACCAGTTTTTTTAACTGCCCTTTATCTTATAGATTTTTACACCATATATATTTATTCCTCATGTATTGCTATCCCAAAGGGAGAAGCGCAGGGATTCACTTTCTGTTTTGCGATTTAGCCTAGGGACCTGCTATTGAGACTTACTTTGACGTTGGTTAGCAGGCTTGGTATTATTTGATCAAAGGATGTAACTAAAAGTCTCCTTTGCCTTATAGATTTAGTTTGCACTATTGCTATCCCTAAGGGAGAAGCGCAGGGATTCACTTTGTGTTGATGTTATGCCGCCTGATCTGTTCGCTGTCCTGCTTCAACAATTACTTATTGGATTTGTCAGATTAAAAGGACTCATCACTCATAAATCCATTGCGGGCAAAAAGGATTTAACCCTGTAGACTGCATGAAACTCTGACTTTTTCGTCTCATTAGCTGTGGTCACTATAAGACTAATATACTCACAACCCTTTTGACTTTCATTGGTATTACTGAATAACCAAAACAGCATCACATTATGAGAAGTCACGTCATTGCCAGTCTCTGAGCCATACTGGGAAGGTTCATCTGGTTCTGTGTCACCAAGGGCAGGGGCTTGGGCCTGACTGCAATTTAGATGGGTGTATTTCAATCCTTTGAGGGATCAGAGGGGGGGGGATCCCTGTTGAGGGGGAGCAGGCGGCGGTTCCTAATACGGCCAGGCTGAGTTCATCATTAAGGGTGGCGAAGGCGGCATGGGGTGCAGGGGTCATGCAGTCAGTGGCTCCCTCACATTCTCCCAGGTTATGTATGTGTGTTATTTTTGTGGGGTTCTGGGTACTTGGGGGGAGCTCCCTCGCAGTCTCCCTGATTATGACTATAGGACTAGGAAGTTGCTAAATAACAAAAGCTCTTCCCACATATTTAAGATGGGTCTGGACAATCTCATTAGAAATGCAGCACAGCGACACAATTAAGGATGCCAGCAACTCTCTCATTGTTACTCATCCTGTGTTAGTGACATTTTACGAATGTTCCTAAAGGTTATTAAAGATCTTAAGAACAGGTGTTATTCACTGCTTTTCTTTTTCCCTCTCTCCCCCACAATCATTTGTATTAGGTTTATAGTTTTATTTGAGAGATACAAATGTGTTAAAAAAGCAATGTCTCCATTGATATGGACAGACTCCTGGAAATATTATACATTGAATCACTATTCTGATGCAGCTGATAACTTGGGTATTTAAGCAGTGCGTTACTTCTTGAAATCAGGGTGTGAATTGGAAAAAAATAAATCATAATTTCTTATTAAAGGTTATAGGATTTTGTGTTAAATCATAGTTCATTTTTCATGGTCCATCCCACTGGCAAGCACAGGGTATGGCTGAAGGGACCACATGTGCAAACCTGTTTCAAGGATGCAATTAAGAAAAAGCATTTACAGAATGGTTGTCTATGTACACGGACCCCAGCATTCTATGGATGGCCCTGCTGCTTTGTTAGGTACATGCTTCTGTGTGTTAAAACAGACATTGCAATAGACCTCTCCATCTTTATACAGTATCTGATGATACTCTCCCCTACCACACTGTAAGGGCTTGTTCTAAACCTGCGTTTGTGGATATTGACCCAGCCTTTGTACAGGAAACTCCCAGCCACCAACACCCCGCTTCCTGCAACAAGCTCTCACTCAGGATATTACTAAGGCAACATGCACATCGCAGGGCTTGTATAGATATATATATTAAAAAAGCACAATGTTTCAAAATGCGAGGTAGCATACTACATATCCTGTCCTCAATTGTAATGCGTGTAGTCCATCTAAATCCCATGCCTCTGTGGCATCCACTATGTAGGGAAGACTAAACACTAATTAAAAGGTTAGGACTATGGGACATCTTGGAATATAATTAATGGAAATATGCTTTCAACAGCAAGAAAGGCAATTAATAAAAAATGTATCACAGAACAAAAAGTAGAATGTTTTAGGTGTCATTGCATACACAGGATTCATAATCACGTTACATGCAGCGATATGGATGGCAAGTTATGTCAAACTGAAACAAAACGGGATGTTTAAATTGGCATAAAAACCCAGTTGATTAAAATTAATTTACTTTTCATTCTAATGTTTAGATATTTCATGGCTGCAAAAAGGCATTATTTGCCATGATATATTTTGTGTTTGATTGTTGAAGTGTTTCATACATTTTCTTTTGAATTAATGATATATGTACACTGCATTGAGAAGGTGATGTTAGATGTGTGTGTTTGTAATTAAGAGATAATCAGTGTGTGTATATTAATCCATAGGGTCATCTAGATGTTACACCAGCCTGAGGAATTTGTCCATGTGGAAGCGGAATGCGTGTCGGAAAGCAGAGGAATCTGCAGTGGGAGATCCTGCCGGCAGAGATAATGTCCTCTACATGTTTCCAACAAACAGACAATGTTATGTAGTTGCGGGCATACTCCCCTACTAAGTATCTGTAATCACAACACGGAACTACAAGTATACCCCTTTGTTATAACAAGCCTGGCTAGCCAGAATCTTGAGATCAATACGCGCGGGACAAAAAGGGTGCGATTCTGGCCAGCCACGGTGGGGACAGGTCCCATGATTAAAGAAAGGAATAGCCTCATGTCCAACAGAGACAGACCGCTTAGTAACCGAATCAGGTGACCCTTAGATGTACTGTTCAAACACGACTTCTTATAATGCAATGCGGTTTTGGATGTCTTGAATAAAACATTTGTTTAAAGAGGTTGTGAGTATATTATTTACTGGACTATGAGAAGAGAGATTTTATAGCTCCCATAGCCAATGGGAAGAACCGGTCAGAGTTACACGCAGCCTGCAGAGTTGAATCCTTTTGCCAGCAATGAGGGATGAGTCCGGTTAATCTGACAAATCCAATAGCATTGACGCGGGACAGCGTACAGATCAAGCGCCACGACATCAACTTCCATGTTTTAATTAAACGACAATATGACCACCTGAATGGCACCATAATCTAATGTGGCACATGAGCACTATGGCACAAGCTCACAAGTTAAGCAAAGACAAAAATGGATTGTGTTTAATGGTTTGCACATGGGTTTAATGGTCTATACCAGGGCTGCGCAAACGTGTTGCTGCGCCCCCCCAGCTGCTCTCCCCAGGTGCTCACGCCTCCCCCTTACCTTAGTGCGGCTTCAAATGATGCCGCGGGGTCATGTCACATCACATGACCCACTGCGTCATTTGACGCCGCGTTGTCATGGAGAAGCGTCACAGAGCCGGCTGAATCTCGTTAAGTTGGAGGCATCGTGCGGTCACCCGGCAATTAAATGCCATGGGGAAGAGCGCGGGGCCTCTGCAAGCGCCGCGCCCCCCCAGAAAAATCTCACGCCCCCAGTTTGCGCACCCCTGGCCTATACCATGGTATTTTAAAGGATTAAACCATTACTTTGTTTTAGTAAACATTCATCTCACTTATCTATAACACACACACACACACGTTACATTCCTATAATTTGTTAAAGGGATAATAGACTGGTATCTTTCCCTAAGAAGGGCAATACTTCAGGGGAAAGTAGTAACAAGGAATTTATATAGTTATTGCTCATCTTAGCAAAGAAGGGTGGGGGGGGGGCGCATTGGTCCTTTCTTCCATGTAGTAAGGGAGAGGGAGTAGGGGGTGTGAGACCTTTTATTGGACCAACACATAGTTGATATGTTACAAGCTTCCCAACCTCTCAGGGTCCTTCATCGGGTGTGGCAGGAACACAATATTATATACAGTGTGTGTAAGAGGAGATCTGGTTACAATGGCTACGTTCAGGTGAATGATTGGTTTACTACACCACATGTCCCCAGAGAAACACCCCACTGCAAATACAGACAGGCGGGAGAGGTGGGAACACGACACTCGGGTGTATGTACGTCATAGGTTCCCCAAGCAGCTAATCCAGAACATATCCCAGTGTGTAACCTACACAGATCCCGGGGGAACATGCACATGGGATCACTAAGTGGGTCACGTCCGGAATCGGGTTGCTATAAGCTGATAACAGGTGGGACTCTGATCAGTGCCCCTATTTAGGGTGCTTGTGGGCTGCCTGTGTGAGTCGCTGAGGGTTAACATGACATGTTTTGTATTACTCAAGCTGATATACCCCGAATGGTGCAGTCCAGGATACTTTAGTTTAACAAAACATATTTAGATAATGTCACCTCTCCAAACATGTAAACATTCCCTATGGTGGAATAAGAGGACATCTCACCCTAGAGTCCTTATAAATTACAATATCCAATGTATCCTTTATATTTAATAGGGCTAGTGGAACATGTGATTAATATAAAAATCCCTAGTGACGTACGGTTGATTCACACCCACTTACCAGCGGCATCACAGAGCAATGAGAGCTTAGGGAAAAGGGAAAACAGAACAGGTTAATGAAACGTATTCTGTCTCACACAGTTTCTTCTTGGGATTAAACACGAGTCTTCCACCAGAAAGCAGCAAATGTAATGTTCAGAAAATCAGCAAAAAGCTAAACTAGGGGAAAATGCCAGGATATTAATTTATTACCCCAATTAGTGGCTCCTGGGAACGCCTCCTGCAGCTCAATATCGCTGCTCCCTGTAACTTGTGCTCCTGATCTCCTTACAGGTCGTGTAAGGGGGAAGGGTTTGCAGATTCTGTGTATATTAAACAGACAATCTTCTTACCTTCAAACACCAGCACATGTTCCCCGATCTGCGCATTGACGGGATTTGCAGCCCGGACACTAAATCTCCTCCCAGCGTCTTCTCTCTGCGCGTGTGGGATAAGCAGAGTCCTGTTCCTGTCGCTCAGCTTGTATCGGTCAGGGAGAACTCCCCCGTCCACCTTCCAGGTCACTGTGGCTTCTTCTCCAGAGATAATGACACGCAGAGAGACGTCTGAACCCAGGAGGCTGGAGTTACTGGTTATGTTCAGTATTATAACTGGATCTGAAATGGTATCAGGAAAAGCTCAGTGACCCTCTGAACTGGATTATTCCGTCAGGTCTCCAACATGTAAGAGGATGAGCTGAACTTAAATGGAACGGATTGCAAGCTCTTGTGAACAGGGACCCCACCCTCGCCATCATGTAACGTCATTATCAGAAGCTCCAGTTAATAAAGCTGCCGAGCCTAGTAACTGCCCCCCTTAATTCATTCTATCCCCATATATTACATAGTTACATAGGTGAGGTTCAAAAGAGACACGTCCATCAAGTACAACCTATGCTAAACTTAGAAACAGGTACTTTAACCTATATCCGTATATTGATCCAGCGGAAGGCCTCCCGTCCCTGTGTATCAGAGAGCAGTGTGGGCACCGTACATAATTGGAGTTACTCAATATCACTATACAATCTTGATCACACACTGTCCTCTCCAACTAGCAATTCTCAGTGTTGAGTTAAGGGACAAAGACAAAAATCCCCACAAAAATCAATCTATAGGTAAAATATCAATTTATTCCTACAAAAATCAGCAACCAATACATACGGTGACGTTTCGGGCAAGAACCGCCCTTCTAACCAGTACTGAGACATACCCATGAGCCGCTATATTCCAAGACGAAGCCCTATTCCTAAGGGTGAAACGCGTTGAGGGGGAGAATGCGGTGTTAGCCCTTGTGTGTTTTGGAACAATAAAGCTGTTGAAGTATCCCAGCAGCCTCTCTGAGTCAGTCATCTGCAGTTGCGCCGGAACCCGCCATCTTTACCCGATTTCCTTCTGACGGTGGCACGCAGGAGTAGCCGAGGAGAGCAGGCCCCAGACTGGAGATGCAGGTAAGGTAAGCAACCAACAACCCCCTGCACCAGTCAATTCAGTGGCCCAGCGGAGCTCCCTCATGCGCTACCCCACTGACTGACAGCAATACAGTTTGCCACAGTGCACACGGAAGCGCAGGCAGATCCCCACATTCCCCGCTATATATCTATATATCGCATAACGGAGTGAAAAGGGACGCGAGTTGAGTTAAAGGGACAATCCCAACCAGCACACCCAAACATTTTACAAACAAGTCACCGATGCAATTCCTCTCTCAGGCATGTCACTATTTCTTATTATGATATAGAATTGTATTTTTACCCATTACTCTGACGTGTGTAGAACTGAGCAGTTGTGTGGTACTCCTGAGTAATGCGATGTCATACACACAGGTATCCTCCTTCCGTGCTGCGCTCAGGATGCAGCAGCCACTGGAGGTGTTCAGGAAAAGTCTGCCCGTGTACCCGCCATAGATCTTACTGTGATCGCCAGGACATATGATCTCCAGCACAGGAGCCCCCTCTCTGCAATCAAGAGTCAGAACTCCGCCTGGGTGAGGACAAACCAGACCACAGATGGATATCTGAGATCCCACTGAGACATGATGGGTTTGTGCGGCAGCTGATGCGGTGATCAGGAAACCTGGAAGAAAATAAGATTAAGACCCATCAGCAATGTTATTTTTAATGCCACCAAATGCTGCAGGAACAGGTCTCCAGAACCAGGCAGATGACAGAACCAGGCATTACAGGCAGATGACAAAATCAGGCATTACAGGCAGATAACAATCACGCTCTTTCCCTAAACAGGCTGCAGAGGCCCGAGACACACACACACAGTGACATGGCTGCACAGGCCGGAAAGAAAAATAAAAAAATATATATTTGGTGGGGTGTGGCCACAACTTTATTTAATAACAAACCTATTTACACCAGACTGCTCGTATCCAAAACATGCCTTTTAGAAATGGAGGATTAGCGAAACCTAATCCTATAAAGTTATCGCTTGACCATCCTCTCATTTTACCAGCATCTAGCGACAGAATTGTGCACCAGCCTGTGAGCCCATTATGGCGGTGAAGGGGTAACCAGGCCATTAATAAAAGGTATCATGCCCGGCTGGTTACCTCTGATTCATATTTGGGGTTTTAGAGTGTCAGCTCTTGAGCGTGTATGTCCCACATGAAATGCATATGCTTGTATGACAAGAATGTATGTGTGTTTTGCCTTTCAGGAGTGCTGACCAGTGGATATTCTCAGGCTATGAGTTTCAGGGGGGGGGGGGTGGGTTTGCAGTAAAAGTGTTGTCAGATTGTATCTAGGTAGTCGGGGTCCAGAGTTGCTGGCCACCCCAAAAATGTATCCGGGAATCAGGTCAGATTCCCGGGGACATATAGACATCACCCCGGTCAAAATCCTCCCTTGAAAACAGTTACGCGACTCACTGCTAGGCTTCAGCACAGATCAGAAAGGTAAATGGGGGCATAGGGATATGTGTATCCCGGGTACGGACAGAGGTCCATAAGTTAGTGAGGGTACACCCCAGTATATGCCCAGGTTCCCCCAAACCAGTATAGAGGTTTTGGGGGTTACTCCAACCATATATGAGGTTGCGAGAGTTTTTATGAAACCCAAATCCTATTTTCACTAAAGGAAGGAGATACAGCTCTGGGAATGCGCCTAAGCGTTTTTTTTTTAGTTCTGAGTTAGATTTTTCTTAAGGGAATGAGGTACAACTCTGGGAAAGAACCTAAGCATCTTTTCATTCTACTTTGGGACTTTAAAATGTATTATGCTTATGCACTGTAAAATAAGCTGGGACTTTTAAAGCCTGTATTCTGAGGGAGCCAGGTGGCTACTAAACTGTGGCCCGGACTTGAAAGCCATAGATGCTGAGCATACTATGCAAGCACCCCCGCTTCAGCTTAATAATATGTAGGTGTTGGTGCTAATTGGGGCAAAGTTTGTTGACAACCAGAGCGAAAAGAACCCCAATAGAAGCACTCTCACCTTGTGAGATGATTGGATAAAATAAAACATAGTTTTTATTAGAAACAAGATAAAACAATGGGGTTTAAAACAAGGATTAAACTATTATACAGCGCACTGTAAAACCTATTGAGCTATATGAATCCCGGGTTGTATAGTGCCCAGTGTTACGTAAACTCACTGGCCCTAATGGTAATTATATAAAGATATCCTCTAGGGAAATGAAGTGGGTGGGAGGATATATCAATTTAGAACCTTAAATGTAGTGGTAACAGTGATAGAGAAGTTGTATAGGGCACACTAGCAATAGTCCAACCTTGCACAAATCAGGCTCTAGCTGCAGCAAGTGCCCAGGTGATAGTTGTTATTGCAATCAAAATAGATTGCACCAATATAATGAACACGGACTGTATGGTCAATACTAATGTTATGACCAAAATAAAAGAATGCCTAGTGTAGCAAGTGTGTCCGTGTGTGTTAGTAATACAAATGGTTGTGTAAGCTAAGATCTCTAAATAGCAGATCTTGTGCCGACACTGTACTTATAAAGTAATAACTGTATGACAGTAAAAAGGCACTGTTGAGACACCTAGCCTTACCGGACAAGGAGAACTCAACTAGGTAGAACACTGTGTAGGTTACTGAAAAGCATGTTCCCTGAACTCAGAGCACTGCACGTAGTAAGTGTTCTGCCTCTTCATTTAAAGGTAGTTAACGGACACCTCAGAGGATGGAATGGATATAGATAATAAATCTTCTGAGAGAAACACCACAATATTAACTACAAAGTATACCTAAATAGCCCTCGGGTAGGGCTATTCTAATGTGTAGAGTAGGATACATCATGTAGATGTGGTATGTCCCTGTCAGTTTACAGCAGTCTTGCCAGTATATATTGATATTCTCCCTCGTTTGGGCTCCTTAAAGCTGCAGTTCAGTCTTTTTTTTTTTATTATTTTTTTTTTTTACTTCAATAGCTTCATGTGGGCAATCTCTACTTACCTAAAGAACTGTATAGCTGCCAGTCAATCCGTTCTCCATGTATTGATCGGCAAAATTTGGTGACATAATTAGTGAAGGGATCTGTTTTTTTTCTGCTTCTGTCCGTCAGTGGAAGCTCATGAATATTCATGAGTCTCCCAGTGACGTGTGCTCGCTCCCGATCTGCTGCTGTGTGGTGTCCCCCCTTCTGCCCCGCTCCCTGTGGCTGCCTCCCTGCCCGTGCGGGAGATGGAGGGGGGTTGCGCTTCCCCCGTGGGGAGGGGGGAGCGGGAGATGTGTCCCCCTTCTGCCCCGCTCCCTGTGGCTGCCTCCTTGCCCGTGCGGGAGATGGTAGGGTGGTTTGCGCTGCCCCCGGAGGGGGGGGGGGGGTGCCCCCCTTCTGCCCCGCTCGCTGTGACTGCTTACCTGCCCGTGCGGGAGATGGAGGGGGGTTGCGCGGCCGTCGGGAGGGGGGGGGGGGGTTGCAGCAAGGTGGTGTGTGTGAGAATATATATATATATATGTATATATATAGATGTGTGGTGTGTGTGTGTATGGATGTGTGTATGGATGTGTGTGTGTAAATGTTTTAACAGTTGAATGATCACGTGATATAGTCACTAGAACATTCACAGAAGTACATTTAGGTTGCACATCACAATAAACAATTTTAATTTTCTAACATAGCTTTAGTGAAAAAACCAAGGTGAATAAGTGAGAAAATAAAATAATAATAATATAATATTATTAAAACACGCTGAGCTGATATTAAAGATCCCAAGCAACAGCGCTGGTAAATAGCACAGTGATAGCTAGGTTTTAAACTGTATTGCGATAATCACTGAATAACCTCCTGCCTGATATAATAAATCACAAGTGAAACCTAACTTGCAAAGTATGGTCACATTTAGAGACAACTAGAGGAGCGTCGACATAGACATGATACATATAATGCTGTGTATTACTACAATGGAAGCAAGCCGTGGGAGCAGGGATGGTGTACACCAGGGCTGCACAACACGCGGCCCGCGGGCTGCATGCGGCCCGCCTGGCCTCTCTGCGTGGCCCGCGGCGGTCGGGCGCCAGTTATTTAATTAATTAAATAAATTAAAAAAAAAAAAAAAAAAATTTAAGTTTAAATTTTTTTTTTTAAAGTTTCAAAAAATGGCGGCGATTCATCCCCCCCCCCCCCCCCGGGTTTTGAAATGCGCGCGGGGGCAGAAGCAGCATGAGGAGGATGCCGGGGACTGCGGGTCAGAGCATGCTGGGGGCGGGGCTTAGTGCCGGGGAGAGGATGTGCTGAAAAGATGTGCTGAATAGAGGTGTGTGTGTGTGTGTGTGTGTGTGTGTGTGTGTGTGTGTGTGTGTGTGTGTGTGTGTGTGTGTGTGTGTGTGTGTGTGTGTGTGTGTGTGTGTGTGTGTGTGTGTGTGGGGGGGGGGGGCAGTGGGGGGTGTGAAAAACGGGCTGGTGCAGAGGTGGGGGGGGGGGGTGAAAAACGGGCTGGTACAGAGGTGGGGGTGGTGTGTGAAAAACGGGCTGGTACAGAGGTGGGGGGTGTGTGTGAAAAACGGGCTGTACAGAGGTGGGGGGTGTGTGTGAAAAACGGGCTGTACAGAGGTGGGGGTGTGTGTGAAAAACGGGCTGGTACAGAGGTGGGGGGGGGTGCTGACATGTGGGGGGGGGGTGCTGACATGTGAGGGGGGGGTGCTGACATGTGAGGGGGGGCTGCTGACATGTGAGGGGGGGCTGCTGACATGTGAGGTGCAGGGGGGGGAAGTGATGTGAGGTGCAGGGGGGTATGATGTGAGTTGCAGGGGGGGAGAGAGTGTCATATTGAGGAGAGGGGGAAAGAGTGTTATATTGAGAGGAGGGGGAGAGAGTGTCATTTAGGGGAGGGGGAGAGTGCCATATTGAAGAGAGGGAGAGAGAGAGTCATATTGAGGAGAGAGAGTCATATTGAGGGGAGGGGGAGAGAGTGTTACATTGAGGGGAGGGGGAGAGTGTCATATTGAAGGGAGGGGGAGAGTGTGTCATATTGAGGGGAGGGAGAGAGTCATATTGAGGGGAGGGGGAGAGAGTGTCATATTGAGTGGAGGGGGAGAGAGTGTCATATTGAGGGGAGGGGGAGAGCGTGTCATTTAGGGGAGGGGGAGTGTGTCATATTGAGGGGAGGGAGAGAGTGTCATATTGAGGGGAGGGAGAGAGTGTCATATTGAGGGGAGAGAGAGAGTCATATTGAGGGGAGAGAGAGAGTGTCATATTGAGGGGAGAGAGAGAGTGTTATATTGAGGGGAGGGAGAGAGAGTGTCATATATTGAGGGGTGGAGGAGAGTGTGTCATATTGAGGGGAGGGGAAGAGTGTCATATTGAGGGGAGGGGAAGAGTGTCATATTGAGGGGATGGGAAGAGTGTCATATTGAGGGGAGGGGAAGAGTGTCATATTGAGGGGAGGGGAAGAGTGTCATATTGAGGAGAGGGGAAGAGTGTCATATTGAGGGGAGGGGATGAGTGTCATATTGAGGGGAGGGGAAGAGTGTCATATTGAGGGGAGGGAGAGAGTGTCATATTGAGGGGAGGGGAAGAATGTCATATTGAGGGGAGGGGGACAGAGTCATATTGAGAGGAGAGGGAGAGGGTGTGATTTAGGGGAGGGGCAGAGTGTGTCATATTGAGGGGAGGGGGCGAGTGTCATTGAGAGGAGGGGGAGAGGGTGTGATTTAGGGGAGGGGGAGAGAGTGTTATATTGAGGGAAGAGAGACATGGGGGGGATGCTGACATGGGATGCTTACTTGGGGGGGGGCTGCTGACATGGAAAGGGCTGGGGGGATGTGGAGGGGGTATTATGTTTTTGATGTGGAGGGGGGTATTGTGTGGGTGAGGGGGAGAGATGGGTGTATGAGAGATAGATGGGGAGTATCATAAAGGTTGATAGTGAGGGGTTCTGGGGGAGATGAGGATGATGATGATGGAGAGGTGCTGGAGGAGAGATGATGATGATGATGATGATGATGATGATTTAACCCGTGCGGCCCAAATTTTTTTTCCTTGGAGCAGTTCGGCCCTTCTCACTTTACGAGTTGGGCAGGCCTGGTGTACACAATGAGTTGCACAGTGGTGAAGGGGATTCCCTGCAGCTAGTCTAACATATAAACGCTGCTTGCATGCAAGTAGCAGAGCTCCAACATCGCTCTCAACTTATTCACCTTGGTTTTTTCACTAAAGCTATGTTAGAAAATTAAAAATGATTATTGTGATGTGCACCCCAAATGTACTTCTGTGAATGTTCTAGTGCCTATATCACGTGATCATTCAACTGTTAAAACTATTAACCTCTGTACATAGGTAGCACTCATTTGTGTTATTTAACACTTGTAAAGTATAAATACTCAGTATTGTCTATTCTATAGTGAGCGGTGTGAAATATTGTGTGTTATGTTTGTGTAAATGATTGCACAAATAAAAAATATTTACTAAACTTTTTTTTTCCTTTAAATTTTATTTATTTAGAACTTTCTTCAACACACACACACACACACACACACACACACACACACACACACACTAGTATAGATAGGTAAATGGCCCTGATGCCGGTCTTGCGCATGCGCACCTCATATGGGTCGCAGTGCCTGTGGTGTGGTGTGATTAGGCTGCATTGTAGGTAGCGGGTCTCACGTTTTACCCCTGAGAAATTAAGTAAATAAAGTTACAGTTGTGCCGGTTTCTGTGTTGCTGTGTGTTTGAATCCAACCAAAATGAGTGTTTAATGTATAGATGTATTAAACACGGAGTGCGGACAGTCAAGGGTGAGGTGTCAAACCCCCTCTGAACTTTACTATCATATACCCCACTACTATATACCCCAATACCACACCCCACCATCATATACCCCACTACCACACACCCCACCATCATATACCCCAATACCACACCCCACCATCATATACCTGCTACTATATACCCCAATACCACACCCCACCATCATATACCCCAATACCACACACCCCACCATCATATACCCCAATACCACACACCCCACCATCATATACCCCACTACTATATACCCCAATACCACACCCCACCATCATATACCCCAATACCACACACCCCACCATCATATACCCCACTACTATATACCCCAATACCACACCCCACCATCATATACTCCAATACCACACACCCCACCATCATATACCCCAATACCACACACCCCACCATCATATACCCCAATACCACACCCCACCATCATATACCCCACTACTATATACCCCAATACCACACCCCACCATCATATACCCCAATACCACACCCCACCATCATATACCCCACTACTATATACCCCAATACCACACCCCACCATCATATACCCCAATACCACACACCCCACCATCATATACCCCAATACCACACACCCCACCATCATATACCCCAATACCACACCCCACCATCATATACCCCACTACTATATACCCCAATACCACACCCCACCATCATATACCCCAATACCACACCCCACCATCATATACCTACTACTATATACCCCAATACCACACCCCACCATCATATACCCCAATACCACACCCCACCATCATATACCCCACTACTATATACCCCAATACCACACCCCACCATCATATACCCCAATACCACACACCCCACCATCATATACCCCAATACCACACACCCCACCATCATATACCCCAATACCACACCCCACCATCATATACCCCACTACTATATACCCCAATACCACACCCCACCATCATATACCCCAATACCACACCCCACCATCATATACCTACTACTATATACCCCAATACCACACCCCACCATCATATACCCCAATACCACACCCCACCATCATATACCCCAATACCACACACCCCACCATCATATACCCCAATACCACACCCCACCATCATATACCCCACTACTATATACCCCAATACCACACACCCCACCATCATATACCCCAATACCACACCCCACCATCATATACCCCAATACCACACACCCCACCATCATATACCCCACTACTATATACCCCAATACCACACACCCCACCATCATATACCCCAATACCACACACCCCACCATCATATACCCCACTACTATATACCCCAATACCACACCCCACCATCATATACCCCACTACTATATACCCCACCACCACACACCCCACAGCCACACTACCACTATATACCCCACAGCCACACTAACATCCTCACCTGCCAGGAGCAGGGAGCCCCCTCGCGCTGCCATTCCCAGCTCCCTCCCTGCGCCGCGCGGCTGATAATGAGAAATAGACACTGTACTCATTGCTGCTGTCCCGCCCCCGAATCACGGGACAGTGCGCATCGCCAATCACAGGAGAGACCGCCGCCCGGCCCAGGGCCAATCAACAGCTGCGATTTACTCACCAAACCGACACAGAAACACAGACACTCTGTGTCATAATTATACCGTACTATATACAGTATCCCCTCAGTGACAGGTATACACACAGAACCGTACTATATACAGTATCCCCTCAGTGACAGGTATACACACAGAACCGTACTATATACAGTATCCCCTCAGTGACAGGTATACACACAGAACCGTACTATATACAGTATCCCCTCAGTGACAGGTATACACACAGAACCGTACTATATACAGTATCCCCTCAGTGACAGGTATACACACAGAACCGTACTATATACAGTATCCCCTCAGTGACAGGTATACACACAGAACCGTACTATATACAGTATCCCCCCTCAGTGACAGGTATACATACAGAACCGTACTATATACAGTATCCCCTCAGTGACAGGTATACACACAGAACCGTACTATATACAGTATCCCCCCTCAGTGACAGGTATACACACAGAACCGTACTATATACAGTATCCCCTCAGTGACAGGTATACACACAGAACCGTACTATATACAGTATCCCCTCAGTGACAGGTATACACACAGAACCTTACTATATACAGTATCCCCTCAGTGACAGGTATACACACAGAACCGTACTATATACAGTATCCCCTCAGTGACAGGTATACACACAGAACCGTACTATATACAGTATCCCCTCAGTGACAGGTATACATACAGAACCGTACTATATACAGTATCCCCCCTCAGTGACAGGTATACATACAGAACCGTACTATATACAGTATCCCCCCTCAGTGACAGATATACACACAGAACCGTACTATATACAGTATCCCCTCAGTGACAGGTATACACACAGAACCGTACTATATACAGTATCCCCTCAGTGACAGGTATACACACAGAACCGTACTATATACAGTATCCCCCCTCAGTGACAGGTATACATACAGAACCGTACTATATACAGTATCCCCTCAGTGACAGGTATACACACAGAACCGTACTATATACAGTATCCCCTCAGTGACAGGTATACACACAGAACCGTACTATATACAGTATCCCCTCAGTGACAGGTATACACACAGAACCGTACTATATACAGTATCCCCCCTCAGTGACAGGTATACATACAGAACCGTACTATATACAGTATCCCCCCTCAGTGACAGGTACACACACAGAACCGTACTATATACAGTATCCCCCCTCAGTGACAGGTATACATACAGAACCGTACTATATACAGTATCCCCCCTCAGTGACAGGTATACATACAGAACCGTACTATATACAGTATCCCCCCTCAGTGACAGGTATACATACAGAACCGTACTATATACAGTATCCCCCCTCAGTGACAGGTACACACACAGAACCGTACTATATACAGTATCCCCCCTCAGTGACAGGTATACTTACAGAACTGTACTATATACAGTATCCCCCCTCAGTGACAGGTATACACACAGAACCGTACTATATACTGTATCCCCCCTCAGTGACAGGTATACATACAGAACCGTACTATATACTCTATCCCCCCTCAGTGACACATCGCCCAGCAGACTGCCGCTCTCCCTCCCGAACGCCCTCCCTCCAACTCCTGCCTCTGGCACCCTGAACGAGGCCTAAGGCCTGGTCCCCCCTGGCAACTGCAGCGCCCGCTGTGGCGGACGCTGGAGGGACTAGAGCCCTCCCCTCAATGGCGCCGGGCCCGCTGCGAGGGGGGGGTGCAGCGCTGTGGCGAGAGTTTCTCCTGCTCTCAAGAGTTGAGAGCAGGACTCGCGACGGAGCGCTAAGCCACGCTCCCCGGCGGTTCAGCCAATGAGGGTGAACCTGCCGGGTGACGTCATGGCCACCCCCCCATCACGCCCCCCCCCCCCCCCCCCTCTTCCTGCAGCTCACTGCACACTGGGGAATCGGTTGCAACTTGCACGCGCCGCCAGTCTCGCGGGGGCGCGTGCAGCGGAGTTACCGGGGCCTCAGGCTGGGGCCCCGCTAGCGCTGAGCGGGCGGTGCTTGGCGAGGTGACACATATATATATATATATATATATATATATATATATATATATATATATATATATATATATATATATATATATATATATATACACACACACACATATGCAAATCCCCGCTCAAGCGATGTGCGCCTGTGTATGCGTGGGCACACACGCGATGCGCTTAAGTAAATAAAACATTTATACTTACCCGCTTGCTCAATATTCTGCAATGCCGCCCCCCCTTCCCCCCGCGCGCAAGCAGACGCAGGACACCCGCCACGCATGCTTTGAGCGCGCTCAGCGCTAGTGGGGCTGCAGCCTTATATACAGCACGCGGCCATGCGTGCCTATGCGAATGTGCGTACACGTGCCGCATGCTTTTCGTAAGTATACTGTGTTGAGTGTACAATATGCAGTGTTGAGTGTGTGTTTATGTGTATATGTATATGGGTGTGTGTTTATGTGTATATGTATATGGGTGTGTGTTTATGTGTATATGTATATGGGTGTGTGTTTATGTGTATATGTATATGGGTGTGTGTTTATGTGTATATGTATATGGGTGTGTGTTTATGTGTATATGTATATGGGTGTGTGTTTATGTGTATATGTATATGGGTGTGTGTTTATGTGTATATGTATATGGGTGTGTGTTTATGTGTATATGTATATGGGTGTGTGTTTATGTGTATATGTATATGGGTGTGTGTTTATGTGTATATGTATATGGGTGTGTGTTTATGTGTATATGTATATGGGTGTGTGTTTATGTGTATATGTATATGGGTGTGTGTTTATGTGTATATGTATATGGGTGTGTGTTTATGTGTATATGTATATGGGTGTGTGTTTATGTGTATATGTATATGGGTGTGTGTTTATGTGTATATGTATATGGGTGTGTGTTTATGTGTATATGTATATGGGTGTGTGTTTATGTAATTTATTATTTAAAAAAAAAAACATTGATAAAAATGTATTAGACTTGTGCAGACACACAAACACACACACACACACACACACACACACACACACACACACACACACACACACACACACACGAAAAGATGAATTCCCTCATCTTCGCCGCTGTCTGTCGGCTCCCCTCTCCCTGCCGTGCGCGCGCGGCCCTTCTATAGAAAGGCTGACTAACGTCAGCCAACTAAAATTCCGCGCTCGCGCGGCCTTATAGAACGTGCCTTATGCTTCTCCTTGCTTTGTAATGTATGCACCAGTTCTATTAGTTGTTCTTAAAACCCAAAGTAAATTGTACAGAGAGACCTTGCTCAAACCCCCTTGGTGGTAAATGCGTGCTGCCTGGGAGAATGGTAAAATGGATATAGAGGTGTACCTGAGAAGGGTACGGAAAGATCCCTGATGTAGGCGCACTGCAGACCTTTATATTATAATGTGGTCAGAGGTGAAAAAAATATCTTATTATATGTAACGGGTTTTGTGAACCGGTCTGACCCCCCCAATCTCACATTGGCCCCTGTGGTCTAACCAGTCCCCATTACGGTGTAGTGTCTGGTGGTGCACCTGTTGGCTACAGGACTCCTGAGTCTCCCGCATGATGTTGTGTGGGGATTGCCAACCCAGACAGGCAGCTGAGGTAGTGGGCTTGAGTCCTACCTAGATCCAGTGCAGCGCCTCCACCTCATCAGGATCCCAGCGTCCGCTTGAGGATGAGTCTGATGAGGAACTCCTCTGTGGTGCTCCTCTCGGTGCAATAATTCCACACATGCACACGAGAGTGTTGTCAATCAGAACCATCTTTATTGTACGGTGGGCCAACTGCCCTCCACAATGGGGTGTATTCAGCCCTCCATTGTTCTCCGTACTTCCCTTGGAAAGGTGTATTCTCCTAATGTAGGGATTCCCTATCCCGCAGGGATCTCTATTCTGTGCCAGGTCCCTGGTCACAGTCTCCTTCTCTAACTGAGTAGCAACCACATCCGAACTATAACTCAGACTAGAACTAACACTAGGACTGACAGAACTAACTTTGGATCAGTGCTGTGCCTTATGTATCCTCTGGGGGCTGACACAAATCTGACATCACCAAACAGGGAGTCAGAGCCTGTGACCACTCCCATCCATACATAGGGCACCTCACCAGGGTGTGAGGGCAAACCTCCATAATTACTGCTGGCATGCCCATAACTTACCAGGCCTTACTGCCAGCAGGAGAGATGACTGCAACCATTTTACAGCATGGTTACATATATATTTGTGAAAGCACTGTATGCCTGTCTGCATCTTCCTGTGTCCCTAGGGGAAATCTCATTGGTCCCTTGGGCCGCCCGCCCCCACACCTCTCATTGGCCTGAGGCGGAATGACGACACACACACACGCACACACACACACACACTCTGTTGCTTGGCCTCACTCTCCCCCGTCAGTTGGACCGCAGCTCACCTTCCACACCCCCCCCCCCTCCTCTCCCGGTGCCCCTCACTCTCTCCCCCCTCCCCACCTCACCCAAATCCCCACGCTCCGCAACATCCCCAGCCGCACCATCACCGTGCGCCGCTCCCGGAGAGGGGAAGCGCGGCCCTCCTGCTCAGCAGCAAACTCCAAGCTCCTCCCCCCTCGCTCACAACGAGGAAAAGCGTGGCGCGGCCCGGGCCTCCTGCACTCTCCCTCACGTGCGCCGGCTCCCGGAGAGGGGAAGCGCGGCCCTCCTGCTCAGCAGCAAACTCCAGGCTCCTCCCCCCTCGCTCACAACGAGGAACGGAGGGGAAGCGCGGCCCGGGCCTCCTGCACTCCCCCTCACGTGCGCCGGCTCCCGGACGGAGGGGAAGCGCGGCGCGGGCCTCCTCCTCACGTGCACCGGCTCCCACACGGAGGGTAAGCGCGGCGCGGGCCTCCTGCCACTCTTGCCCCCCCGCCAGCTTCCCGAACTCACCTCCTGCCCCAGCCAGATGCCACGGGGTCAAGGTAAGTCACCCACCGTCTCCCACCCACGCACTGTCACCCACACAGTCACTTTCACCCAGTCACCCACTCACTCACCCACCCACTCAGTCAAACCCACTCAGTCAACCCACCCACCCAGTCACCCACCCACCCACTCAGTCACCCACCCACCCACTCACTTAGTCACCCACCCACTCACTTAGTCATCCACCCACTCACTAAGTCACCCACCCACTCAGTCACCCACCCACTCAGTCACCCACCCATTCAGTCACCCAGTCACCCGGGGGAAGCCCAACCCTGTCGTCCGCCCCCCCAAAATTACATCCCGGGCAACGCCGGGTCTCTCAGCTAGTATTTAATAAAATTGTTTTTATTTAAATATATTTTTTTCACCTCTGACCACATTATAATATAAAGGTCTGCAGTGCGCCTACATCAGGGATCTTTCCGTACCCTCCTCAGGTACACCTCTATATCCATAAAACCCAAAGTATGCAGCTATTTCACACAGGGAATTTCATATCTATGTATAATCCTCAGGCGGATTTGTATTATATCTGCGTTTTGATACAATTAGTTATTTTAACATATGCAGCTCTATTCATTGCGTATCACTAAGCTGCTGATAGTATTTAAGATCTATGTATAGGGCCCTGATTGCAGGATGTCCAGGTGCTCCTACAAGTCCAATCAACTGGTAGGATATTTAAGAGACTTTCCAACTAGAGTAAACTTTGCCGAACCTGACGAAGTATCACGAGATACGAAACGCGTAGTCTGGGCAACATTTACTCTTTGGACTCCTGCTGGCCTCCGTCAGTACTACTCCCCAGCCCTGCGCACCGGACGCGGGAGGCAGAGGAGCTTCTAGCGAGACGCAGGCGGGAGCAGCGACGTTCCTTTTTATGCGAGTTCATTGTAGCACTCATTTTATATGTAATAAATTCTTTGTTTTAACTACGTCATCTGGGTATCTTCCATTCATACGGGCACCTGTTCCACTACGAGGGCTCACCTCCCCAGAGGGACGTGACTGTCTGATTGTAAGGAATCCGCTCCGCGGTTTACTGGTTGCCTTACCTTGCAGACCGGTGCAGTTCTGGAACAGCTCTCCTGATGTTTGCTGCAGCCTGGATTCACTCACCAAAGCAATACACACTCCCTCTGGTATCTACTGCAGCTGTGCAGCCTATCACTGCAACCTAGACTTGCATTCACTCATTGGAGCAGTACCTTCACACCCCCGCTGGGGATTGGCCCGCTGGCCTTTAAGTATTGCTTTCCCATAATGCTCCTTGCCGAGCATAGTCCTAACTGGATGTCACTACTGTTTTGCCACAAGCTCTCGCTTGTTCTCCTATGCTGATACCAGGTTCCGCCCTGCGTCCTTCAGCTTCCTTCAAGCTGCTTGTTCTCCTATGCTGATACCAGGTTCCGCCCTGCGTCCTTCAGCTCCCTTCAAGCCGCTTGTTCACTATGCTGATACGGAGGTATCCCCTGCGTCCTTCAGCTTCTGTTCTCCTGTGCTGAAGCAGAGGTTTCGTCCCTGCGTCCTTCAGCCTCCTGGATTCCTGCACTGAAGCGGATGTTTCGTCCCTGCGTTCTTCAGTCTCCTGGATTCCTGCACTGAAGCGGAGGTTTCCCTGTGTATCTTCAGCTTCCTGGTGCCTACTCTTTCCCTAATCTAGAGAGGCCGTGTCCTGGTTCCTGCGCTGAAACAGAGTATTCCCCAGCCCGCTCAGTACTCTTGCGCTGTGCACGGGTTTACCCGTGCAGCTAGGCGGTGTGTATATCTGGTCTGTCTTCCACCTCCTGAGACCAGTACCATGGGCCATGGTCGCCGCACGCGCAGAGGCCACCCCCGCGCTCCTAAGCTGAAGCGGGGCTTTCCTGACTCCCTGTTGCCGAACTCCTGCTTGGACAATGTTTATCCTGACGTCTCCTGTCCTGACCCTGGCTTGTACAACGACGATGCTGACTTCTCCAATCCTGATCCTGCTACATATGACTACGAACTGCGCAATCCGGATCAGCCTGCGCGGTCTCAGGTCGGTGCTTTTACAACCCCACCTCAGCCTCGCGGTCTGACCCTGGTTTGTGGCGAGCAGAACCCTGACACTGATCCAGTGCAAGATACCATTTTAAGAACACTCACACATGGCCGTGTGAGGTTATATGACACACATGGTCGTGTGAGTTTATATGATACACATGGTCGTGTGAGTTTATATGATACACATGGTCGTGTGAGTTTATATGATACACATGGCCGTGTGAGTTTCTATGATACACATGGCCGTGTGAGGTTATATGATACACATGGCCGTGTGAGTTTATTTGATACACATGGCCGTGTGAGTTTCTATGATACACATGGCCGTGTGAGGTTATATGATACACATGGCCGTGTGAGTTTCTATGATACACATGGCCGTGTGAGGTTATATGATACACATGGCCGTGTGAGTTTATATGATACACATGGCCGTGTGAGGTTATATGATACACATGGCCGTGTGAGTTTATATGATACACATGGCCGTGTGAGGTTATATGATACACATGGCCGTGTGAGTTTATATGATACACATGGCCGTGTGAGGTTATATGATACACATGGCCGTGTGAGGTTATATGATACACATGGCCGTGTGAGTTTATATGATACACATGGCCGTGTGAGGTTATATGATACACATGGCCGTGTGAGTTTATATGATACACATGGCCGTGTGAGGTTATATGATACACATGGCCGTGTGAGTTTATATGATACACATGGCCGTGTGAGGTTATATGATACACATGGCCGTGTGAGTTTCTATGATACACATGGCCGTGTGAGGTTATATGATACACATGGCCGTGTGAGGTTATATGATATACTGTCACTTAGTTACATATTCGGTATTGCAGAATTGGTGTCACCGTTCTATGGGGCATGTAGTGTTTTGTGTATTTCAGCAACCCCTGCACATCCCCACACCATTGCTTTCACGCTGCATGTTTGAGCATAGCCGTTTTGGTTGATATAATTCCATACTAACCAGTGTTGTATCTCTGTTTTTATACCACCTTTGCGCTCCCCTACTCCTTTCCATACACCATTCAAGGATCGCTGGACGAACCTCTCCGGGTTGAGCTGCAGCATTTATATTGGGCCAGTATGGTTTTTCATTTTCGGCCTTATTACGTGCGTTTGGATATTTAACACGCTATACATTATTGTGAGTTACATTGGAGCGCCCGAGCACTTTCCTATTATTCCACAAATAACTATGTGCCACAGAGAAGAGACTCCTTACTCTTATAGAGCTGCTATACGCAAAATAGTGCTTTTATCCCACACTGGAAATGGGCATCTACAGACCACGGTTCATACAAAAGAAACCGCCACGAATATAACCTACACTTAATAATAATAATAATAGCATGTTCTTGTATAGCGCTGCTAGTTTTTTACGTAGCCCTTTACAGAGACATTTTGCAGGCACAGGTCCCTGCCCCATAAAGCTTACAATCTATGTTTTTCGTGCCTGAGGCACAGGGAGATAAAGTGACTTGCCCAAGGTCACAAGGAGCAGACACTGGGAATTAAATCAGGTTCCCCTGCTTCAAACTCAGTGCCAATCAGTGTCTTTTACTCACTGAGCTTCTCCTTCTCCCTTCTCCTCTTAGCTACAAACCACCACCCGCAATCACTTATTCAAGGCATCCCAGTGGGGCAATACCTGAGAGTAAGGAGAAATCGCTCAACATCTGAAATGTTTTAATTACAATCTAAGATCATGGGGGACAAATTCCTCAACAGAAGATATAGCAAGTCGTGCGTTAATAGCGCCTATAAACCAGCCAAGAAGACTGACAGAAATGCCTTACTCTGCAAAAAGAGATCAGGACAAGAAGACATTAATCCTATCAGGGTGATTGGCACGTTTAACAGGCAATGGAGGGAAATCAAGAACATCTTAAACCAACATTGGCACATCTTCCTTGAAGATGAAGATCTCAAAAAGGGGTTGCAGGAGAATCCCTCAGTTACCTACAGTATAGACGCCCTACAAATTTAGCTGACTGTTTGGTACACAGACATTACCAATGTCGCCAATCCACAACTTGGCTGAACAGTAAGAAAAACAAACAAACGGAACCTATAGATTCGGTATCCGTACATTTTGCAAATTCATTAACCCCTCTAAAAAGTTTACAAATTCTGATAACACGAAACATTATATGATGAGAAAGAAGAAAATTTAAAACAACTTACCGTAATTTTATTTTCCTGGAACCATGGCAGTGGGCACCATTGGGTTAATCCCTTCTCACTCTAGGTAGGACAGGAAGTAGACTTTTGCAGGTAGGCCATATAAGGCCCCTCCCTCTACCTGCACATTAGTCTTACGATTCTTCCATAGCTGAAAATATATAACTGATAGGCATTAGACATACATAGGGAGGGTAACTATGTGCCCACTGCCATGGTTCCAGGAAAAGAAAATTACGGTAAGTTGTTTTAAATTTTCTTCTTTCCTGATCACCCTGGCAGTGGGCACCATTGGGACATACCCAAGCAGTGAAATTTTTTAGGGAGGGATACATCAGAATGAACAACACCAGTTAATGCCTTATCAGTTTGACCTTTATTAATACACCTTACACTTATTTCACTACAGATTCTAACACTACGACCAAAGCTTGCGTCAGAAGATGATTGTATGTCTAGTCTGTAGTATTTCATGAATGTATTGAATGAGGACCAGACTGCCGCTTTGCATATCTGTCCTGGTGTAGCCTGGGATTTAAATGTCCCTGAAGTAGACATGGCCCTTGTAGAATGAGCTTTAATGTTCAAAGGTTTATCTTGTCCTTTGCTTTCATAAGCCTTTTAATACAAGACACTATCCACTGGGAAATTGTTGTCTTTGATGCTGCTTGACCTTTCTTTGGTCCCTCTGGAATGATGAATAGTCTGTCTGACTTTCTGATATCGCGCATCCTTTCCATGTACACTTTTAGACATCTTACCACGTCTAATTTGTGTAATCTTTCTTCTTTCTTATTCTTTGGTTCTGGACAGAATGACGGAATCACAATTTCTTGATTCATATGGAACTGTGCTACAACCTTTGGCAGAAATTGCTGCACTGGTCTGAGAACTGCCTTGTCTAGATGTATGACTAGGAATGGTTCCTTGGCTGATAGAGCCTGTAGTTCTCCCACTCTCCTTGCTGAGGTGATTGCTATCAAAAACGCCATTTTCCATGATAACCATTTTAAGCCTATCTCCTGTATAGGTTCAAACGGAGCTGCTGTTAGTACATCCAATACTAGGGACAAGTCCCATGTAGGTACCCTGTTCTTGATTTGAGGCCTTAATCTTTTAACTGCCTGCAAGAACCTGATGATCAATCTTTCCATTGCCAGGTTTCCTTCCAACAAGGCTGAGAGTGCAGACACCTGTACTTTTAATGAGCTAAAACTGAGACCTTTCTCAATCCCTTTTTTCAGGAACTCCACTATAGATAGAATTCTAGGTGAAAGGAAATTTTGTTTTCCTTTTCCACACCAATCGCGAAAACAGAGCCAAATTCTATGGTATACTTAGATGTGGAACTTTTCCTTGCTTGTAAAAGGGTCTGTATTGTTTTGTTTGAACAACCCTACAGTCTCAAGTTTCCCGCTCAATTGCCATGCCAATCCAGGCCCATTGTTTGGCATTCGGATGACAAATTGGCCCCTGTCGCACCAGCCCTTTGCGATCTGGTATGTGCCATGGTGTATCTACTGCCATATTTACCAAGTGTGTGAACCAAAGCCTTCTTGGCCAGTATGGTGCTATGAATATCACCTCTGCTTGGTCTTCCCTGATTTTCCTGATTGTTTTCGGAATTAGGGGAATTGGAGGGAACAGGTATACCAACTTGAAATCCCATTGGAAACTGAGAGCATCTGTACCTTGTGCGCTTGGATGAAACTGTCTGGCACAGTAGTTCCTTACCTTGCGGTTCTGGTGTGTCGCCATGAGATCTATATCTGGCTGACCCCATCGCTCTACCAGTTCTTGAAACACCTGTGGATCCAATGCCCATTCTCCTGGGTGTATGATGTTCCGACTTAGAAAGTCTGCTGTGAGCTTTTCTAGTCCTGGGATATGTATGGCTGTATTGCCGACAAGTGGCGCTCTGCCCAAAAGAGGATTTCTGCTGTGAGGTTCATCAGCTTTCTGCTTCTGGTTCCTCCTTGCTTGGCTATATACTTGACAACTGACCTGTTGTTTGATTCTATTTTTATACAGCCACCTCTTATATAGTCTTGGAAAGCTTCTAGGGCCCTTAGTTCCAGCTGATTTGATGGAAGATGCTTTTCCTGGTCTGTCCAGGTTCCTTGCACCAATGTTTCTCCCATCTGGGCACCCCAACCTGCGTTGCTCGCATCTGTTGTAATTCTTACCCAGTGCACTGGTTGTAGTGTTTGTCCTTTTTCCAGGTTTTGGGTATCTTCCCACCACTTTAATTCCTTTTTGTGTGTGGGTGTAACAAGATTCTTTGTCTTGTGTCCTTGTGATTCCCGTTCCATTGCTGCAGGAATTGTTTTGTAATGGTCTCATATGTAGTGCTGCCCATTTTGTGACGTTTAATGTTGCAGAGAATCTCCCTAGGAGCTTCATGCATACTTCTGCTGAAGTCCTGGTAGCTTTCCTGAGCTTCTTTGCTTGCATGGCTATGTCTTGCCTCTTTGCGTCTGGTAGTCTCACTTCTCCTTTTGCTGTGTCGAATTCTACCCCCAGAAATCTTAAACAGCTGAGTGGGCATGAGATGGCTCTTGTCTCTGTTTATTAACCACCCATGCTGTTCCAGGAAGGTTATTACCATCCTCTGGTCTTGTTGGAGTTTCTCCAGACTTTTTGATTTTACCAGGATGTCGTCCAGGTATGGGTATATTTCTACCCCTCTTCTCTCATTTCTGCCACTATAGGTGCTAGAACCTTTGTAAATGTCCTTGGGGAAGTCGCCAGACCAAATGGTAGTGCTGTGTACTGATAATGATCTTGATTTACTGTAAACCTTAGGAATCTTTGGTGTCCCTTTGCTATGGGAACATGTAGATAAGCATCTTTTAAGGCTATCGCCACCATCCAGTCTCCTGGTTGTACCTCTTGAATAATCAGGTTCAACGACACCATCTTGAATTTTCTTATTTTCAAGAATAAATTCACCTTTCTTAGGTCTAGGATTGCTCTGTACTCCCCCTGTAGGTTTCTTTACTAGAAAAATTCTGGAATAAATTCCACTTCCTCTTCCTGAGGTACCTTCTTTATTACTTCTGCTTGTAATAATTTCTTTAAAGCCGAATTCATCTGCCTTCTTTTTTCCTTTGACTGTATCCATGTTATTAAGCCCATATTTCTTCTTGGCATCTCTCTGAATTCTATACTGTACCCCTGACGAATGGTCTGTAATACCCAATTGTCCTGTATTGTTTGGGCCCATGTTGCAGAAAACTGCTTCAGTCGCCCTCCTACTGGCAACTGCTGGGCCCTCTGACCTTCATGTGGACTATTCTTTGTGAATGATCCTCTTCCTCTGGAGCAACGAAAAAGACGGTTTTGGCCGCCCCTCCATGTTGTTTGTCTTGGAGATGACCTGCCAGGTCTATATGCCTTTGCTTCCTTATATTGGTTTCTATTAGCCTGTTGGAAACCGAATCTTCTGGCCCTGTTTTCCTGGGGTAAAAAGTGCTCTTACCTCCAGATGCTTTTGTTATTATTGCATCCAGTTTATTACCGAAGAGGAACTCACCTTCAATGGTAATCCACACAATTTGTTCTTTGATGCTGTGTCAGCCATCCACTGTCTGAGCCATAAAGCCCTTCTTGCTGATACCGCCAGCACCATAGATTTGGCTGCTCATTTTACTTCTGACAGTGCTTTAAGAATAGCACTTCTTTCCACACCTTTGTATATTGCTTCTTCAATGTTGGCAATCCATACTCGCATAGCCCTTGCTGCTGACGTAGTTACTATGGCAGGTTTGAGGATGTTCCTGCGGTAATGCATGCTTTCTTCAATACGTATCCATCTTCCTATCCTATCCTCCAATGACGCAGGTTCCTCTATTGGAATTGTGGTCTTTCCTACTATTCTGGAAATAGCAGTATCCACCTTTGGGCTGACATCCCAAAATTTTACCTCCTCTTGTGGGAATGGATACATCTTCCCAAACCTTTTAGGCGTAAATACTCTGGCGTCTGGTTGCGAACTCCACCTGAATGAGGTCCTTAATTACTTGATGGATAGGAAAGACTTTACCTTTCTTTGTCTCGCCCCAAAAAGTTTATCCTTTTTGTGGGTTAACTCCTCAGTGTCTTCCAGTTCCAAAGCCTGTATCATGGCTTTGATGAGTGGATCCACCCTTTCTACATCAAATTCAGATTCCTCTTCCTGAATATCTTGATCTGATGAATCCATTTCACGCTCTGACACATGAAAACAATCAATGTCAGACTCTCATGATTAAAAACCTTTCCCCTTATCCAGACTGGTCTGGGATCTAGATCTTTCCTGCGCAGGGTTAACAGCTTGCTGGACTGCCGCATCAACACTCTGTTTAACAGCCTCCTTCATCAATAAGGAAAGTGCTCATTTGTTCATTGGTATCACCTGCAGGTGCATTAAGACATCTTCACATAATTACTTCCCTATTAGGGCTGGTTTCTCACAAGCTGAACACCATTTAGTTTTCTTAGCAACCTTCATTTATGTTGCAGGGATTCCCCCATCCCTTTTGAAGATCCTGCTTCTGGGAGGGTAACCACCGAACTAATTTATAAAACAAAATAAATACTAAACATACACCCTAATGTATATAGACCATCTCTCTTTCCCATATAGAACTAAAAACTAAGGACTCACCTAGTCTTGGGAACTGAAGTTTTGGGTGTTTTCATTTCAAATCCATTTCCAGCACTTGGCTTCTCCCTGCTGAGCGTTCCATGCTGCAGCTCTCACTCACACACACACAGTGTGTTCGTCGCTTCTATGACGTCATCAAGTGCGCGTGCACGGCCCGCGTGTCTGTGCACGCATCTGCCGGCCGGAACCTGACGCGCGCGCGCCCGTGCGGCTGCGTGCACTGTTCCCTCTACCGCAGCGTTCCAGACGGTAGCGCGGTCAATTTGAGCCTTTTCTCCGGCTCGCAGCTATGGCTGCTCCTCCCTCCGCGTGTAGCGGGCTCCTGGGGTACTTTTACCGCAGCGTACCAGACGTGAGCGCGGTCAATCTGAGCCTTTTCTCCGGCTCGCAGCTATGGCTGCTTCTCCCTCCACGTGTAGCGGGCTCTTGGGGTACTTTTACCGCAGCGTACCAGATGCTAGTGCGGTGAGTCTGGGCCTCCACGGCTCTCAGCTGCAGCTGCTATGCACCCCCTCTGTTTACCTTCGGTTGGTACTGGGGCTTCCTTGCATGTAAGCTTCCACGCCCGCGGCTGCAGCTGCTCCCCACCCCATGGATGTAATTGGTTCCAGGGGCTCCCCCGACTCTATGGGGTCTCCGTCTTGCCACCAGCAGGGCGCGTCGATCGGAGCTTCAGGGCAGAGATGCTGAGACCCTGGATATCTGCACTAGGTGCAGTAGGTGAGTCCCTTACAAAATAAAAAATCCTACTCCTAGCTGTGAGGACAGGAAAAAGACTAAGGTAGTGGGAAGGGCCTTATATGGCCTACCTGCAAAAGTCTACTTCCTGTCCTACCTAGAGTGAGAAGGGATTAACCCAATGGTGCCCACTGCCAGGGTGATCAGGAAATGTCATTAATTGTAAATCAGAAGGAGCAATCTACCTGGCAACAATGTGGCTTAAGATATGTTGGCAAGACATCAAGAGAATTACGGAGGCGCATTACAGAGCATATTAGTACGATTAAAACACAAAAAGACACCTCAGTTGCCAGGCACATGAATCAATTTCATAGAAGGGGATGGTACCTGTCTCTCCTTTCAAGGCACTGATTTGGTTACACTAGGAATACGCAGAGGTGATATTGACGTGGCACTTTTAAAGAAAGAGGCCAAATGGATTTATACCTTGGGAACGTTGGCACCTAAAGGGTTAAATGAAGGGTTTGTGTACTCTGCATTTTTGTGACACCCAGATGTGAGACACATGAGGTTTATAACTTTTATTCATTAACCCAGTTCCCTGCCTCTTTTGAGCAAATATAAGTCAAAAGCAGGAATAAAAGTATATGCCCATATTATATCTATCTGCCACATTTATTCCTCAGTTATGTACCAGGAGAGCAACACACATATGTAATTTGCCTATAGGACTGCTTATAGTCAGTACATCACTTTTTCACCGTTTAATCTATTGCCCTCGGGCATTTTTACTTGGGCACAATACTGCTACAAGTCAATCTGAATGTGTACACATGTTGTGATTGGCGGTCCGGTTTTGCGCGCTTTCAGCGTGATAGAATCAATTAGCACACGGGTTGCCAAGGCAACCACCAGTTTAACTAGGCCGCAGATAGCGGGAGTAGCCAACCCCCGAGGAAGTTCCCTAGAGGAATGAGACGCGCGGCGGGTGACGTCACACATGCGTCCGGCGCATTCAGGAATCCGTTCCCACTTCCCGCACTTGCATTACTGAAGTCCGTGTCGGTGTTAGAGCTAAAAAAAAGATGTGGCCCGATTTGTAAGGAACCCACTAGCTATAGATGGACTCCATGCCATGCTTTACGCAATCAGACTTACATCTAAAGATGTGAGGGCGAGTCAGTGCAGCCAGTGCAGCCAGTGCTGTGTGACTGCGCTCATACAGAGTGGTTACCCTGCTTCAGCAATCCTGTGTGGTTACTATTGAAGTCCGTATCCGCTCTGTAGCTGGCAAAAAAAAAGACGTTGGGCCGATGTGAAAGGAACAAACTAGCTGCAGATAGTGATTTCATGCGATCAGACGGCAGAAGTCTGAGGGTGTCAGTCAGTGGGGTAGGACTGCACTGATACACTGTGGTTTCCCTAATCGTGTACTATATTGTGGTTATCCTGTCTCATATTGACAAGTTATCTCGTTTGACTACAGCTACAAGTAGCTTTTTAGGCCCAGGAAATAGTGCACTCAGCGTCGCTGAGCCGCGCTGAACAGATGCACAAAGCCCCTGCATCTGTTATCAGCGCGGCTATAGTTTCTCCCTCCGCATGCGTGATGATGCGTGCTGAGGAGAAACTCTTCCGAGTCCGGCCATGGCAGTAGACAGATGAGAAGACGCCATACAGGAGTCATCCTCCCCTGCCTTGAATCGGACCAGGGCCTGTGTGTGTGAAAAACGGGCTGGTGCAGGGGGGGGGGGGGAGGGGAGTGTGTGGAAAAACGGGTTGGTGCTGGTGCAGGGGGGGGGTGAAAAACGGGCTGGTGCAGGGGGGGGGGGGTGTGAAAAACGGGCTGGTGCAGGGGGGGGGGTGTGAAAAACGGGCTGGTGCAGGGGGGGGGGGGGAGTGTGTGTGAAAAACGGGCTGGGGCTGGTGCAGGGGGGGTGTGTGTGTGAAAAACGGGCTGGGGCTGGTGCAGGGGTGTGTGAAAAACGGGCTGGTGCTGGTGCAGGGGGTGGGTTTGAAAAACGGGCTGGTGCTGGTGCAGGGGGTGGGTTTGAAAAACGGGCTGGGGCTGGTGCAGGGAGGGGGGTGAAAAACGGG